>NW_028322557.1:0-50761 GCF_041381405.1 Jatropha curcas | reverse complement strand
TCATCAGAAGTAGTTGGGAGAGCACACATGGAATAGTCTGTGAAGGGGTAGGTCAAAATCATCTACGGGGGTTGATAGCAACAGCAGTTTCACTAGAAGATATCTTTTTGGATTTTTGGTTAACTTTCTTCGATTTGGAGATATTAGATTTGGTGCACTTCGAAGGAAAGTAGCACCAATCATTATGTTAGGATTCTAAAGTGGTTTTATACCTTCGATGATGATAATGATGAAGAATACGATTATTAAATGATAAAAAATTAATTCCTTAACATTATTGTGCAGATAAAAAAAAGGAAAATATCATATTAGGTTAACAATTTTGCTATAATGATTTTCATTTTTTATTTTCTTTTTTTCCTTGGAGAGAGCAAAAGTTAGGGTCAATTTTCGTCATTTAAAGTTCTTTTATATATGACCAGTATTTTAGGGTTTAACCCACGATTAAATGCACCAAAAATGGATAAAGGACTAAAGTGTTTGACGGGATCAAAACTTAGGAACATAATATATTTAGGAAAAGAAGGTCTTAACTAGTGCATTTGACCATTATATAGGGACTTAATAGTAATTTTCTCTTGTTTACTCCCATGAAATATTAATAATGCTATTTGTACATATTAGTCTTTGCTAGTTATCACTTAATTTGTGGCTTTCTAAAATGAACTAATAATGATGAACTAAATATTAGTTTTTTAGTAAGTTTTTTTGCATCATTTGTCATTCTATACTCACATGTGAAAGAAATGAAGCTAATTAATATATCATGTCTAACAAATTACCTAATAATTCAATTGTATTTAATAGAGATATTAGGTTTTAGAAAACGACTACATGTGTACCGTTACTTTTAGAAGGATTTATTTCAGCAATTTAATTATTAACTTAATTAATTTCAAGGTTGAAAACATCCGAATCACCTAATGGGTTAAACATCAAAGCTTACATATCAGTCAAAAAAGTTGGATTGCTAAATATTTTTTTTTTTCCTAATGGGTTAAACATCAAAGCTTACATATCAGTCATTTTTTTTTCTAAGTTTTGTGTGGACATTTTTAAGGGAGACATGTGGGCAATCTTTAAATGCAATTTCATGCTAAGATTAACAACCTATATATATATATATATATAATATATATATGTGTGTGTGGTGTGGTGTGTGTGTGTGTGTGTGTAAAGGAATGATTCCTCCTTTTATTCCTCTAAATGCATGTAATTTCTTTGAAGTTGGTTGTTGTTATGATTTGTAGGGCTCATACACAAAGTCTCTTATAAAGGCTTCCTCACATTAGTCTGAAGATAGAGGTCTACCCCAATAAAAAAATGCAAAGATATTCATCTAGTCTGCCAGTGGGTGTAGTAAGCAAGGGATCTATTGCATTGGTTATAAGGTATTTGATATGGATCAACCATCACTCAACCATGGAGCTCAAGGGAGTAAGGAGAACAACATGGGAGATGCATTGGTGTTTCATAGTGGGCCAATTACAAGAAGTCAAGCAAAGAGATATGGGGCAGCCATATCCTTATATGTTCAAGCCCAAATTACACAAGAGCTTCATGATGTGGCATTTAACAAGCGTTGTGTGGAACTTGAAGGCACACCTAGGCTTCATACAATGTTGGAGACATGTGATGTTGGTGTAGCACACCCTAGCCATGCTAATATGTAAGGGATGTGGGCTTGGACGTGGTCTTATCCCTTGTTGCTTGTTTTGGTCTAATTAATATGTAAGGGATATGGGCTCATAGTGTTTATTTAAGTTGTTTTGGGCTCTTATCCCTTGTTGCTTGTTTTGGTCTAATTAATATGTAAGGGATATGGGCTCATAGTGTTTATTTAAGTTGTTTTGGGCTGATTTTATGATGCATGCAATCTGCCCAATATTAAGTTGTCTATTTTGGGCTGGAAATGATTCTATTTTGTGTGTACTAGTTAGGCCCATGTGTTTTGGCCTTAGGGCAGCCTAGTTAGATACTCTTCTTTAGAGTTAGGTTTGTTTGAGGCATATAAAAAGCCTCCTTAAGATGTAAACTGGAATTTTGGCATAATTTGAATCTAAGGCAGAATTGTTCATGCTCTTGCATGTTCTTCTTAATTAGAGTGATTGTGAGAATTTGCTATCCTCTAATTGCATCAAGAATTAAGGTAAACTTATCAACTCATTGTGGCGTTTATCTTGTTCTTTACTCGATTATTGGTGTTTCCGTTTCTGTACAAACATGGGGTGCCATAGAGGGGGATTCATCTTAATCTTTGATCCGACCCACTCGATTAGGGGTTCTAGGAATTCATTTCCTTTGGGTTCCTTGTCATTTGGTATCAGAGCCAAATCAAAGATTTAAGGTAAGTTCTGTTATCTTAGTTTAGGAATTTGAGTTTTCTAGTTGCTGGATTTCCTTTGATGTTGTCTTAGTACTTGCTTTCATTTTAGATCTGGATTTTTTTTTCTTTAGATCTTCTTGGATTTGGACTTTTCTCTTCAGATCTTCTTAGATCTGGACTTCTTATCTTTAGATCTTCTTAGATCTGGACTTTTCTCTTTAGATCTTCTTGGATCTGAAATTTTCTCTTTAGATCTTTTTGGATTTAGAATCTTCTCTTTAGATGTTCTTGGATTTGAGTTTTCTCTTTGGATCTACTTGTTGTTTGCTTTTTTATTGAAAAAAAAAATCAATTGATTACGTTATTAAGAATTTATAAGTTATTAAATACCAAATCTGGAGATTTGTTTGTCTTCTTGAATCTTATTGATCAATAATAAAAAAAAAAAAAAAAAAGAGAGGTAAGTCAGATGTTGTTAAAGCCATTACCTACCTAAATTGAATTGGGAGACACAAAAGTCATTGCTGGACAACCTAAATATAAAACCATTACCTACTAAATTGAATTGGGAGACACAAAAGTCATTGCTGGACAACCTAAATATAAAGCCATTACCTACTAAATTGAATTGGAAAACACAAAAAGTCATTGTTGGACAACCTAAATATTCTAATTTGGACAGCTTAGACAGAATACTTTGACTTGATTTGGGAACTTATTGACAGCCTATCTTACACTCATTTGAAGGGTAGCATATTTTGACTTGATTTGGGATCTTGTCTTGAGAAAATAAAAAGTCATTGTTGGAACAGTTTATTATTTTGCTAGGACAGCCTATATTACACTTAATTGCACAAGCATGCATTTTTAGAGTTAAAATTAATCAACTTGTGATTCACTCTATAATTTTTGCGTCAAATTTGAAATTTTGGTTTTATTGCTTGCTTGCTTTGATTGGGTAGAATTAAATTAGGTCCATATTTGGTTTGCTTTGTAGTGAACTAAATTCATACATTATATCCAGAATTCATCTTTTTAAATTTCAGTTGTATTTTCTTTGTTTGTACCTTCTTTGCTTCTGTTACATTATTAGGGTGTGTTTGCTTGTTTCTGCACTCTAAACTGATATAATCAAGTAGTACATAATCTAGTTCTTGTGCTATTGTCCATTTCATTTTGAGTGTTCTTTCTAGAATTTGTGCTTACTTTTCTTTGTTAAGGTTTATTTCCTTGTGTTCTAAGCGTTCTTTTAGTTGGTTGGTTGGCCTGGAAATTTTGAAGTACAATTGGAGGAATTGCAAGGAGTGATAAGGAGTGTAAACACGTGAGGGAGTGTTTTTACCTTAACACTATTCTTTTGTGATTTCTATTTTTAAGTACTAATCATGAGTGCAGGCAACTCTGGAGAAACTAGCGGGGAAGGAAATCAAATTAAAGATCCCCAATTGAAGCTATTTATGGAATCAATTCAAGGGCAGTTTCGAAACTACAACAATTTCCTACAAGGTATGAGAGAGTAGTTGCAGGAAATTAAAGCCGCTCAAAGCTCTACTGCAACAAGAGCTCGTCCTCATACTACTCCAATTAGATTTCAAACTCCTGAAGATGAAGAGGTCAATAATCCTAAAGTTAGTACATTTGATGGTGACTTGGGATCAATCAAGATGAAAATTCCAGAATTCCATGGTAACAACAATGCTGAAGAATACCTTGAGTGGAAAAGAAAGGTTGAGCAAATCTTCGAGTGCCATAACTATTCTGAAGAGAAGAAGTCTCACCTTGCAGCTGTTGAGTTTAAGGGTTATGCCATGTTCTGGTGGGAACAATTACTATTAAAGAGAAGAAAGAAGGGCATGCGACCCGTGCCACAATAGGAGACTATGAAGGAGTTAATGCACCAGAAATTTGTCCCTACTTATTACTTTAGGGACTTGCACAACAAATTGGCAAGATTAGTGCAAGGAGGGAAAAGTGTGGAAGTTTACTACAAGGAGATGGAGATGTGCATAGCTAGAGCTAAAATGGAAGAAGCTGAAGAAATCATCATGTCTAGGTTCCTTGGAGGTCTGAATAGTGAGATTGCCGATGCTTTGGAGATGTATCACTATGATACACTAGAGGAGATGGTAGATATGGCCATGAAGTTAGGAAGGCAGAAAAAGGGGAAATTCACCAACAAGTATTCTAACCATACTTGGGGATCCAAATGGCCCAAGGGAGGTGAAAGAAGAGATTTCAAAGGTAATAATTCCCAAAGGGCAGAATCAACTTCTCGAGGTAAAGAGGTTACCCAAACCACATTCAAGGGTAACAAAGGTACTTCTAACCCTACAACCCCTTCTAGAGAAATTAAATGCTTTAAATGTTTGGGAAAAGGGCATATTGCATCTCAATGTCCTAATAAAAGGGTTATAATTGCTAAGGATGATGGAAATATTAGTTCTGAATCTGAATGTAGTGATTATGATGATGTGCCTCATTTGCATGATGTTGATAATTGATTCAGATATGGAAGAACATAATGTATTATTTGCTCAACATGGAGAATCTCTAGTTGTTAGGCGAGTTTTGAATATGCATGTTAAGGAGGAGAGCCTTGAACAATGTGAGAACATATTTCACACTAGATGCTTGATACGTGGAAAAGTGTGCATGCTTATTATTGATGGGGGTAGTTGCACTAACGTTGCTAGTGTGAGTATGGTGAGTAAGTTGAATTTGGCATATCTCAAACATCCTAAACCTTACAGATTACAATGGTTGAATGATTGTGGGGAGGTGAAGGTGACACGCCAGGTGCTTGTGCCATTCTCTATTGGATGGTACAAAGATGAGATTTTGTGCGATGTAGTACCTATGCAGGCAGGCCAATTGTTATTGGGTAGGCCATGGCAGTATGATAGAAGGGCACTACATGATGGGTTTTACAACCGATACTCTTTAGTTCATGAGGGCAAAAAGGTGGTTCTTGCTCCATTGTCACCTCAAGAAGTGTAAGCTGATCAGATGAAGATGCTTGAGAGAGAGAGAGGCTTCTGCTTTGAGGAAAAGTGAGAGTAAGGCTTTGAGTTCGAGAGAACGAAAGAGTGAAAAGAGTGAGGTTGGGAAGAAAGAGGCCATAAAAGATACAAAACAAATTAAAGGCCCAATGGTAAGTGAAACACCAAGAGAAGAGAGAAAGAAACAAACCTTTTATGCGAGAGCTAGAGAGGTTAAGTGTGTTATCGCCTTGAGGCAGCCCATGTTGCTACTTAGGTTCAAGAAGGTTTTATTTTCTGATACTGACATTAACCTTGACAGTTTTCCTTGTGTTTGTTTCTATGTTGCAGGAATTTACTGATGTTTTCCCTGATGAGTTGCCTAGTGGATTGCCACCTTTAAGAGGGATAGAACATCAGATAGACTTCATGCCCGGCTCCACCATTCCAAATCGACCAGCCTATAGAAGCAATCCAATGGAGACAAAGGAGTTGCAAAGGCAAGTTGATGAGCTTATGGAGAAAGGATTGGTGCAAGAGAGCATAAGCCCCTGTGCCGTTCCAGTACTTTTAGTACCCAAAAAGGATGGTACATGGCGGATGTGCGTTGATTGCAGGGCGGTCAACAAAATCACTGTAAAGTATAGACACCCTATCCCTAGACTTGATGACATGTTAGATGAGTTGTGTGGGGCGACTTACTTTACTAAAATTGACTTAATTAGTGGTTATCATCAGATTAGAATGCAACCAGGTGATGAATGGAAAACTACTTTTAAAACTAAGTATGGTTAGTATGAATGGTTAGTAATGCCTTTTGGATTATCTAATGCACCTAGTACATTTATGAGGCTTATGAACCATGTTTGCGAGCTTTCTTAGGAAAATTTGTGGTTGTGTACTTTGATGATATACTTATTATAGCAAGTCTCTTAATGATCATGTTGAGCATGTTAGGCTAGTATTACAAGCTTTAAGGTCTGAACAGTTGTATACTAAGCTTAAAAAGTGCACATTTTGTATAGATAGACTTATGTTTCTTGGATTTGTTGTGAGTGCGCAGGGTATTGAGGTAGATGAGGAAAAAGTGAAAGCTATCAAAGAATGGCCAACTCCCAAATCAGTTTCAGAAGTTAGGAGTTTTCATGGGTTGGCAAGCTTTTATAGAAGATTTGTACAAGATTTCTCTTCAATTGCAGCACCACTCACAGGGATAATCAAAAAGGAAGTTGGGTTCAAGTGAGGAGAGGAACAGCAACAAGCGTTTGACACGCGTGAAAGGGAAGTTGACATCTGCTCATATACTTTCTTTACCTAACTTTGAGAATACTTTTGAAATTGAGTGTGATGCTTCTGGTGTAGGAATTGGGGCAGTCTTGATGCAAGAGAAGAAGCCAATAGCCTACTTCAGTGAGAAGTTGAATGGAGCTCAACTCAATTACTCAACTTATGATAAGGAGCTATATGCCTTGGTGAGAACTTTAGATGTTTGGCAACACTACTTACTACCTAAGGAGTTTGTCATCCATACTGATCATGAAGTCCTAAAACACTTGAAGGGTCAAGGTAAGCTCAACAAAAGGCACGGTAAGTGGGTTGAGTTTATTGAACAATTCCCTTATGTAATTAAATACAAGTATGGCAAAGATAATGTTGTTGCTGATGCATTATCAAGGAGATATGTACTCATTACTGCTCTTAGTTCTAAGTTGCTTGGATTTGAGTATGTTAAGGATTTGTATGTGACTGATACTGACTTTGGTAATGTGTATATGGCATGCGAGCATGGAGCATTTGATAAATTTTATAGACATGATAGATATTTGTTTAGGGGTAGCAAACTTTGTGTGCCAAAATGCTCTATGCGTAACTTGCTTGTACTTGAATCTCATTGTAGGGGATTGATGGGGCATTTTGGGGTACATAAGACTTATGACATGCTGAACAAACATTTTATTGGCCTCATATGCGTAAAGATGTAGAGAAGGTTTTTGATTCTTGCATTGCTTGTAAACAGGCCAAATCTAAGTCTATGCCTCATGGATTGTATATGTCTTTTCCTAGTTCACCTTGGGTTGATATCTCTATGGATTTTGTACTTGGTTTACCTAGGACTAGGCGTGGTAGAGATAGCATCTTTATAGTTGTTGATAGGTTCAGTAAAATGGCTCATTTCATTCCTTGTCATAAAACTGATGATGCCATTAATGTTGCTGATTTATTCTTTAGAGAGGTGGTACGGTTGCATGGGGTGCCATAGACTATCGTCTCTGACAGGGATGCTAAATTCCTTTCACATTTTTGGAAGGTTTTGTGGGGTAACCTTGGTACAAAGTTACTTTATTCTACTACGTGTCATCCACAAACAGATGGACAAACTGAGTTTGTGAATAGGACTTTAGGAACTTTACTTCGTGCTATTGTGGGTAGGAATTTAAAATCTTGGGAAGATTGTTTGCCATTCGTTGAGTTTGCATATAACTGTAGCATACATTCTACTTCAGGTTTTACTCCATTTGAACTTGTTTATGGATTTAACCCACTAACTGTTTTGGATCTTATTCCTTTACCTTTACATGAGCTTTCTAGTTTAGATGGTGCTAAAAAGGCAGAATTGGTGAAGTCTTTACATGAAAAGGCTAGAGCAAATATAGAAAAGAGGAACAAACAATATGCCGACAGAGCGAATCAGGGGAGGAAGAAGCTGGTGTTTGCGCCTGGAGTTGGGTTTGGATACACTTTCGAAAGGAGAGATTTCCCAATCAACGAAGACTAAGCTTGATGCACGTGGAGATGGTCCATTTCAATTCTTAGAGCGCGTCAATGATAATGCTTACAAGTTGACTTACTAGGGGGTGAGTATGGTGTTCTGCCACTTTCAATGTTAGTGATTTGTCTCCTTTAACATGGATGCAGATTTGAGGACAAATCTTTTGAGGAAGGGGGAATGATATGGATCAACCATCACTCAACCATGGAGCTCAAGGAGCAAGGAGAACAACATGGGAGATGCATTGGTGTTTCCTAGTGGGCCAATTACAAGAAGTCAAGCAAAGAGACATGGGGCAGCCATATCCTTATATGTTCAAGCCCAAATTACACAGATCTTCATGATGTGGCATTTAACAAGCATAGTGTGGAACTTGAAGGCACACCTAGGCTTCTTACAATGTTGGAGACATGTGCTGTTGGTGTAGCACACCCTAGCCATGCTAATATGTAAGGGATGTGTGCTTGGACGTGGTCTTATCCCTTGTTGCTTGTTTTAGTCTAATTAATATGCAAGGGATATGGGCTCAAGTGTTTATTTAAGTTGTTTTGGGCTGATTTTATGATGCATGCAATTTGCCCAATATTAAGTTGTCTATTTTGGGCTGGAAATGATTCTATTTTGTGTGTACTAGTTAGGCCCATGTGTTTTTGGCCTTAGGGCAGCCTAGTTAGATACTCTTCTTTAGAGTTAGGTTTGTTTGAGGCATATAAATAACCTCCTTAAGATGTAAAATGGGATTTTGGCATAATTTGAATCTAAGGCAGAATTGTTCATGCTCTTGCATGTTCTTCTTAATTAGAGTGATAGTGAGAATTTGCTATCCTCTAATTGTATCAAGAATTAAGGTAAACTTATCAACTCATTGTGGCATTTATCTTGTTCTTAACTCGATTATTGGTGTTTCCGTTTCTGTATGAATGTGGGGTGCCATAGAGGGGGATTCATCTTAATCTTTGAACCGATCCACTCGATTAGGGGTTCTAGGAATTCATTTCCTTTGGGTTCCTTGTCAGTATCTCAGTAATTTCATAGTTTGAACCAACTCACATAGTGCCATGTTGCCTATAGGGTCATCCAAAGTGATGCTGAAAAATCTAGTCTTGCAACATTAGGCCTTGAGCATAGAGTTATGGAGCGATCATATGTGATTGTAGAGATCCATAAAATATTAGTACCTTCCATATCGTCCAGACTACCAGACCGTCCGACCCTATATATAATGTCGCTACCACACTCTGCTCCTCCATCTTCATATTAGATTTCTCCCTCAATTGCTGCAAAAGTTGTTTTCGATGCTGACTATGCTACTGATAGAGGCAGGATCACTAAGTTCGGCCATGATAATGACATCCATGTAGATTAGTAGATCATTATAACTTTATTATATCTTAATATTCTTTCATGGCAAGTATATTAATTTTGTTTAAAAAACTTTGATTTTTGCACTAATTGTTATTTAGTGAATTACTATTTATAAGTTTGTTCATGAATTATGCATTTTGGTTTGCAATGTATGGGATTTTAGATATTGCTGAATTGAAAATATATGTTGTTATTTTTAATAGGTCTTGATTTTTTGGAAAAGAACAAAATTAAACAAAAATTTTTGAATTGCTTTAAATTTTGCCGACAGATCACCAATTTATATTATACATATAGATCACCCATACTTTACCCATGACACTGACTTTTTAGTAATTTTTTTTAAAAGTTTAACTAATCATTTACGTATACTTTCCCGATGAAAAATAATTAAATTAAAAATATGGCACCAAAATGCCAACAGATATGCCAACGAAACTACTACAAAATACTAACAAAAGTTTTACCAATGGAATTCCAACAACCATTGGATTCCATTTATAACCAATTTACCGATGATAGATTATTCGGTGATTAATAGTTTACCTATCACGGATTTATTGAGAAATGGATGTCCATCAACAATTGGTTGATAATCACTTTTATCAATGGAAATTCTGTTGTTAAATGGTGAGGAAGAAGAAGATAATGAGGATGATATCTCTCTTACACTTTCCTTTTCTCTCTGAGAATGAGATTATCACCCATCTCATATCTTGTCTCAACAACATCCACTAACCTTTAGTGGAAGCATTTTTTGAGATAAAATATTCCACGTAAAGGCTGACTTTGTTAAAGGATTACCAAATTAACAACCCAAGTTTTCAGCAATCATTTGCTTTACATTCTCTACATTGTGGGATGAATCTTAATAAATGTTCAATTGTGGAGTAGATATCTTATCCTTAAAATAATGTGAATTTAAGATTATTATTCAAAATAGGTAAAACTTAACATCTCACATGGCCTTTTGTATGTTAGTCAAATTGTCGTTTGAAATTCAAACCCTAACTTTGTTAAAGTAGAAGTAAATGGTTAAATCATATTTTGTGCATGTCGCTTACTATCAAAAGTTAGAATTTGTATCCTATCTTGATTGTCCAACTGTCCTTAAGGGCATAATATTGTCTATTGTATCATATACGTTGTTGCTAATTAAGGAGTTGTGTTTTATGTACAGTTATGCTAGGAGGTTGTTGTTGGTCCAACACCCCTTATTCATTTAATGATTTTGGCTGAGCTATCGTCAGAGTGTGATTGTACTTAGCCAAAACATAGGAAGTTCCTTCATTGCCACATAGAAATCCTTCTATGTTTATTGGTTGTTGAAGATGAAAGATCTTATATTCATAGCAATCAAATCAACCATACTAGAACCCATAATATGATTCTCTTCTGCCATCTAAGAGCAAATGTTCCTGAGGTTTGCTCTAGATAGCATGGGATTGATTATCAACTAAGATGTCAAAACATTTTCATTCCTTGAGTGATTATGAATATTCAGCTTATATAGAGTCTCCTCGAGGTCCATAGGATCATTGATGTTTTTGTCATTTTTCACCATTTTAAATAATGGTCTTCACTAATTCGGTGTGGTCCCACTAAGTATTCTAAGATATTGTTCACCCCAAAAGATATTAGGCAATATAATATGCAATCAAGAGATATAAGAAATCATCAAACTAGCTTCTCAATGTCTAAAGTTGGCCCATGCAAATATATAGGCTTCAATGAGCCATCATTAAAGTTTTTTTATATATAGGCAAAATCTGATTAATCCTAAGAAGACACGAAGAGTCTAAGGTGAAAAAGAGATTGAGAAATAATATAAAGAAATTGAGAGACATGAGAGAAAACAAAAGATAAAAAGGGTTTTTATATTTCATTCACGTTTTAATTAAACAATATTTACAATCCTATTTGTATTATGCATAATCTAACCCTAGATATACTCATGTTTGTGTAATAATGCAACAAATTAGCTATTCACGAAGTTAATAAGTAGCTAAAATATATGCAAAATATACATATTATATATTTGGTCGGGAATGTAATCGGGCTGAATAATTTCTTATAAGGCCATATCAGTTTTTGGCCTCACTTTTGGCTCTCTAGGTGTGTCGGCCTTCATGTTTTGGACTAGCATTAACAATATCATTTTTTTTCTTTTCCATGCAAAGGATGTATTCAGAACCAAGAAACTAACTACTCTAGGCAATATGTTCCTAACTAAATCAACATTAAAAAACCCAACTAAAGAAGATGGCTCCTCCAACACATGTAAGTCCATATTCTTCAATAATATCATGCAAATTTTCTTCAAATAATATTCTTTCATATGGAATTTATTGCATGAAAACAAATGAAGTGCAGGTCAACAGTTCTCCTAGATTAAAATAAAAATAAAACCAATAACTTTGTTGGGATGAAACAATGTCTAACTTTGTGAAACCAATTATGATTTCTCACATATTCAAGATATTCAAACGTCCTTTTATTACAATTACAGTAAAAAACATGCAATTGGTACATTTAATTATTTATCAAATTTCTACTTTCCCAGTATTCAGAACCTAAAGATACTGGATAAAGATCCTTAGCAGATGTAGAAGAAGCAGTCCAAGGGCCCTCCAATTGCATACTCTGAGTTTGGCTATCGATTGTGTTTTGTCCACTGATTTGCTGAAAATGTTTTCTCATTGCTTCAACCATGAAATCGTCATGTAAAACACTTGAATCCAATTTGGAGTCTTGAACTGAAGCTTTTCCTTCAAGTATGCTCACAACTAAAGACATAGCAGGCCTAACTGCTGGAGAGAGATTAGTACATAAAAGAGCCACACGGATTACTGTCTCAACCTGTTCTTCATTGTAGTCTTTGCTTAGTCTTGGATCTACTAGCTCTAATAAACTCCCTTTCTCTTTTAAAACACATGCCTAAGAAAAATTATACAAAGATATATAGTTAGGGATAAGCATTCAGTCGATTTGGTTTAAATCAAAACCCAATTAGTACAAATTAAATAAACTGAAATTTTTAAGAGGAAAATCGAGCCAAACAAATTATATCCAGAATCAAAATCTAATTGAATTAAATTGGCTTTATGAATTTGGTTTGGTTTTAAGTTATTTTAGTATGTATTTGAGCTTTTTTTGGGGCGTAATAAAAATCAAACTAAATTGAATTTTTTTTACAAAAATGAAACTTGAATCAATTATTAAGCTTAAACAATTCATTTTGGTTAGATTTCCCAAACTATACTCAGTCCATTATATAGTTGAGAAAATCCTCTGTCCTACATTACGAATATATGCATAATATTCATTTTCCTTCTATACTCAGTCCATTATATAGTTGAGAAAATCCTCTGTCCTACATTACGAATATATGCATAATATTCATTTTCCTTTTGATAGAATGAATAATTTATTACCTGGATTTCATTCCTTTGCAAATCATTACTACTCCTGGTGTGAACCCATCCATATATTAAGCTAATAAAAAAATTTAAATTTAAAGGAAAAGACTTATCTATACATACCTTGTATAGTCCCACACTTAGAAAAATGGACAAAACATTAACATTTAAAAAAAAAAAAAAAAACCTTTGTTTGATTGGCTTGGTTTATGGGACAATCTATATACTAGGTGTAGGAAAGAAATTTTCTTAGGAAAAATTAGCAAGAAAACAAGAGATTTGATTCTTACCCAATCAAGAAGATAAAAGTCATCCTTCTTCAAATTGTGCCGATTACTAGTGTTGCTTCTTCCACTAACAATTTCTAAGGCAACAATTCCAAAACTGTAAACATCTGCTTTATCAGTTAAATGACCACGCATTGCATATTCAGGTGCCATATACCCACTGCAATATCAATAGTATAATATATTAGGCATTTATATTTGTCTTCCTTTTTGAATAAAAGTTTAACATCTTACATATACTTAAATTTAGAAACTTCGTATATCCATTTTCACTTTTTAAAAAAGAAACTCATTTCACAATAAATAATATTTTATTGTAAGTTATATATTGTTTTCCGTAATATATAATTGTAAGTAATATATTGACACAACTTCATGTGTGTGAGTCTAGCAAAGTATAGTGGATTATCTTAAGCCTAGGTAAAAAAGTAGGATGGGGAGTAAGTTATGGCGAGCATAAGAATACTTAAATTCTCAGATTTAGTTGGGATTGAAGTTTAATTATTCATGTTATTATAGGTAAAGAAGTAGAATACATCAAATAAATTATTCTACACATTTAATATTGTAGAAAAAAAATCTATTTTTTGTAACTTCTTTGAAATTAAAGTTGAACAAAGAAAAGAGGATAAATATTGCAAGATGTGAACAGAAACTCACAAGGTTCCAGCAACTCTAGTGCTTATATGGGTATTATCTTCTTCATCAAGCTTGGCTAAACCAAAGTCAGATATCTTTGGATTCAAATTCTTATCAAGAAGAACATTGGTGGCCTTTATGTCTCTATGTACAATCTTCAACCTTGATTCTTCATGAAGAAAAGCCAAACCTCTTGCTATACCAACACAAATCTTCTGTCTTGTAGGCCAATCTAAATTTAATCGGTGTTCTTCAGGACCTTTTAAGTCATTATACTTAAAGTAAGCCTAAAGAGGTTGATATATAATTATATATAACTATTCATATTTAGTTAGGATATTTTTGTTAGACTTACCAAACAAAGCACGAGCAAGGCTGTTATTTTCCATATACTCGTACACTAGCAATAATTGATTTCCTTCAATACAACATCCGTAAAGCTTTACAAGGTGAGGATGTTGCAGAGCAGAAATCATGCCAATTTCATTCACAAATTCGCGATTTCCTTGCTTTGATTTAGAGGAAAGCTGCTTTACTGCAATTATAGTGCCATCTGAAAGAAGGCCCTGCATTAAAGAAGATATATTTGAACATTCATGTAAGACTACATTTGGTCAGCCATAATGGATACATTTAATCTACTTGTATTAAATTAATCTGTAGTGCAACATTTATATTAAAAATACATTCAATTACTTTGTGTTGTGTTTCATTAAACAAAGTGTGAGGTCTTTCATTTTGAAAGTGTAACTTTGTACTCGATACCTTATAAACAGGACCAAAACCACCTTCTCCAATTTTATTAGCACGATCAAAGTTGTTTGTAGCAGCTTTATTTGCCTCAATGTAAACGAACCTGTTTTTAAGTCTAGGCCCCTTAAATCTGTTAAAGAAATAGATTTTTCTCAGAGTTTTTTTCATGAAAACTAAAAACATTATTTATATAAATAAATAATATTTCATCCAAGTAAAATAAATATGTATTAGTTAATTTTATAATTCTTGGAGTATAAAGTTGACGTATCAATTCAAAAAATCTCAAATGAAGTGGAAAACAACAGAAATAGCAACATAAACAAATAAGTGAATAATGAGAAATACCTTGGTCTATTATATCTTTATGCCATAGACAACCTTTCCACCAGAGGACACACAGAACTAGGAAGATGATAGCTACTACAACAACCACAATACCAACTACTGTGCTTGCAGAAATACTACTACTACTACCTTCCGAAGGGGGGACAAAATCTACATGTGGAAAGAATATTAAAAAGATTTTTCAATTTAAGAAAGCATGAAAAAGAAAAGCAATGTTATACCTCTAACTTTAATAATGGTTTACACTAGAAGTAAAAGCTTATAGAGGTCATTAACTCACTTGGAATGATAGAGATGGCAGATATAAGAGGACCATAAACTCCTCCAGTAGGAATACTAGTTGTCCCTTTTCCATTCCAATAAAGGCGTATCTCCAATGTTTGATTTGTAACAATGGTGGTATAATTTTTTATAGTTGCCTTACCAGCCCCACTAGCTTCATCCTCAATGTTAAAATCCTTTTGCATAAGCTTTTTCTGTCAAAGGTAACATAACTATGACATTAACTATTTTATATCCAAATTACACTTCAAGCCAATCGACAACTAGATTAGTTCGTAGCTAAATTGCAATATTCCACCAATAAATAGAGTTACTAATAGCTACCAAATTTCTTATCAAAGATGTACCTTCCATGGCTAATTATCCATCCTTAATGCTTTGCTATTCCATCGAGACATTATATTAAATTGATAAGCTACATACCTGAATGTAAATATCAAAAATGCGCCTTCCAAGGCTATTATATGTATTATCATTAGTAAACATTATCTCTGCAAAATGGAGGCCAACTGTGTAATTCCCATTCCCCATGCAGAAACCATAATAAGTAAGAGAGATTGGAGAAATGCGTGCAGTCATGTATAATGTAGAAGTGCCTGCGGAGAGCTCTGTTGTGTTTGTGGCGATATAGGGATCTGCATTCTTAGAATCATCCATGAAATTACCAGTATTGCTAAATGCCCAGTTAGTTCTACTTTTGTAGAATGTTGAAGGTCCAGCTCTATCTATATCGTCTTCATATAAGCTTCCATTAATAGTAGCTGCTTCCCCTCCACAATTTATATGCAAAGAATAGAAAGCTAGCACAAAATGTAACAACAAATAGTTACATAAAAGTAAAATCTATTTTATGGTATTGAAGTTACTAAGAGAAACATATGATTCTATTTTTCAAATCCATTAATTTTGTTTGTTTCCAAAACAATGTTGGAAATTGTTGGCTCAAGGGTCAATTTTATCTTGAGATTTTGATGATTACGCGAAACAAATAAATTTAATATTTTTGTATGTGCTAAAATTATTTTATGCAGATTTTTAATATGGAAGTTGCTAAAGAAATCAAGATTCTATAATCCAAGATTTTTTGAAGACCATGAAGATTATTGAAGATCTTTTGGGGGTTAGCATCTTAGAAAATATTGTAGGATAGAGATAATATTCCCTTATAAGCACAAAATCTCTTTTATTTCTTTCAAAATCATTTTTGAGATATTCTCGAAAATTACCTTAAAAAATGTCAAATTTTTGCTCTTTCAATTTCATTTACCTAACTAAAAAAGATTTTGGCAAAAATTATTTTTTGTAACAAATAATCGAGTATTTGTAAAAGATTCACATACTCTATCATTTTATTTTCGAAAAGTTAAAATACTCATTAAAGCTAAAACTTCAACGTCTTTTATAACGGGAAATTCATCCCTCTTATAAAAACGTTTTTCCTCTTTTGAAAAAATGTGGTTTTTGTAAGAGTAAGAGTTAGTTGTTTAAAGTTTCAGATCTCTCAAAGCTCTCTGTTCAACCCCCTTCATTTCTTTTCATCTATTTGCTTCAAAAGATATTTTTCAAGAGAAAAGAAATCTAGTAACAACATTTTCTGAAGAACAGTTCTGAACTTTCCTTCTGTTTTGAAATCTATTTTTTGTTCTTCCTGTTCTTATAATTGCATTTCTCTTTGTCTATATAGATTCTTGTAATCTGTTGTAGGCTAGAGGATTCTAAACGAAAAATATTTATGTAATAGCTTAGGTGAAAAGCTATGGTGTAAAAAGTTATTAAGCGACCTTCTCCTTGTGTGAGATTTAATGTCTTGATGTGAGTTTTCGGTTCTCTGCAAAACAGAAAGGTGTAGAGGTTGACTAGAACTTTTAGAAATCTAGTGGGACAAAGGTTGGATCTAGGTGTTGATCTATTTTCTTGTAAGGTTTGTCTCTTACCCTTGAAAAGATGAGTCATGGGGAGTGGATGTAGGCGAGTTAGTGCCGAACCACTATAAATCTCTGTGTTTATCTTCTTTCATTTTCTGAAGTGTTGCTTGATTATATTCTGTTTACACAACTATTAATCTTTTCAGAAATGCTAAGTTGTTTAAGTTTCTGTTTCTAAACGTGAATAAGCTTTATCTTTAGAACTCTGGATTCCTGTATTGTGATTATACCAAGTTCTAATCTATCCTTTTATATCCTGTGTAAATCACAATCTGAGTTATAATCAGTTTTCTAAACTTACATAAGCTTTGTGAAGCAGTTCTAAACATAATAACTGTTCTTCACAGAGTCTTTCTAATCTTGCAATAGCTTTGTGGAGAAGTTCTAAACTTGATAACTGATCCTTACTAACGCTTTCTAATTCCACTAGAACAGTATTCTGATCTTGTGTTTTTAAAATGTGAAATTTTTAGAAAACCCAATTCACTCTCCCTCTTAGGTTGTGCAATATATAAACGAGGCCCATAGAAATTAAAAGGTTAAAGGGCATATGAGTTTTATGGCTTTTAGGCAATGTCCATTTCTGCTTATTTTAGTAATAGTTGGACCTAACCATAAGCCCAGGCCTATTCTAGGCTCTAAATTATAATTTAAAATTATAAGTTCAAAATAATAAAAAAAAAACAAAACTTTACTTACTTTTTGGGCAACCAAAGTTTTTTAAACATGAAACAGTATTTCTGCAAAATAATACAAGCAACAATAAATGAATATATAAACATATAAATGATTCAAATCCTCAAAAAAAAAAAAAAGAGAAAAAAAATAAACTTACGATACATTGCCCATTAAGGAGCTTGCAAATAAATTTCTGTGGAAACAACAAGAAATTTGATCATTTAGCTACCATGTGTGTGTGTGAGAAAGATAAAGAAATAGAGAAAATGAGATTGAAGTTTTGTACATGTTAGGTTCTTGACATGTGCTTTGAGTTGTGAAATTGTTGTAGGACAAATCACTGCACATTGCACAAAAAAAATGTTATTTGAGTAGTTCCATTAATAATATGTTCAAAATGGACAATTACATCTATACTAGACTCATAATTTATTAAGAGTGAATTTCAATCTTATTTCATGTAAGATAATAAAAGTATTACAAATTGAAAGGGTAGAGGTAAAGTGGGTAAGAGGTTAGAACCCATGAGGTGAAAATGTAGATGTGGGCTTATTTGGCCTTGGGCCAACCAATGGTAAAAGGTTAGTACTAACCAATTAGCTAGCTAACTTGCCATCCTTATATACCCTTTGTAGGTTGGGTATTTAATCAATGTGAGATTCTTAACAAAAAGGTTGCAGTTTTTCAAATAACAATTACCTATCGTCTGATTATATGATATATTCGCTATAGACAAGTATTTTTTTATTTTGCATAATCATCCTTAGGGTCATTTGCTAATTATGTAATTTGTTCATACGTGCATACTACCATAGTGCAACCTAACCTTATAAATAATCATACTATAACAAAATTAAAATTTCTTTAATTCTCTTAGTAAAAACAAAAATCAATAAGAGTGGTCTAGCTGGTCTTCTCACCTTCTATAAGAGCATGGGGAGTGAAAAATCTAAGATTTGAGATCTCTCAACTATAAGGATTTTCCACCTATTTGGTATGCCTGAAAGAGACTTATAGCCCCTATCATTGTATCTTACAATGCTATTTTAACTCATTTGGCCTCTCAAATAATGAATAGAAAAAAAGTTCCTTAATTGTTGTTACTTTGCATAATGACCTGGTTCTTGGGCTTTATGCTCAACATATTAACATGTACAAGACTCAAATGTTATTCTAATAAATGGAGAATATAGAGTCAAGAGAATGATGTTCCTCTTATTTATCTATTCTATCCATCTATTTATCTATCTATCTATCTATCTCATCATTATATATATATATATATATAAATTGTTAAGCTCTCAGAAATTGAAGATTGAGTGAATTGTGAATATTTATATTAACGGAGAAATAATTATCGTTAGATAAGGATAGTAGGAATCTTAGCTTATTTGTTAATTAGAGTTTATTTAGGAGTCTAATATCTTTTATATTATTCTTTTATTTATTTTATCATTGTATATTATTAGTAGTTCCCCTTTAATTATTTGGTCATTTATGTGCAAATATGGTATATGCTTTGTTTTTGTTGTTGTTTGTTCCTTTTTTTGGTCTGCAGACGTTATTAGAAAAAGATAGTTCCATTTCGTTTGTCAAGGGGTAGTCCAAGAATTACTTCATTAAATGTAGTGACCTTTGGGTACTCTGCCTTGCCTATATAAGGCTTTCACCTTGCCTCATTTGCTTCACTCTCAACATTTCCAAATATCAGAGCGTCTCTCTCTAAAAACTTATTTCTCTCTCTAGTAAGTTCTATAGCTTTTTGTATTACTTTTTATTTACTTTTGGCAGAATCATGGGTTCACCTAGCGATGAAGACGTTTAAGTTTTTATTAAGCAGTCTGAAGATAAAGCCGTTGAATCTGGGGTTGGTGAAGCAAAAGGTAGAAGGGAGAATATTAGAATCGCCAACGTTCCCTTTGATATCGATGAGGGTGAGCTTCTTGATGTATTTTCCATGTACAACATCACGCTAGAGTATAAGTTGGCTCACCCTTTAGAGTATATGAGAGCAAATGAACCGCTAGATAGTGAGTCCATTATGCTATACGAGGAGACTTCCAATCAGGGGTTTGGCTACCTCTATCCGAGGCTCTGAAATCTTTTTTCAGTGAATACGGCATCACCATCAGCCAACTCCACCATAATGGTGTAAGATTTCTATGTGGTATAGTGGAGTTGGCTTGCTAAGATGGGACGGTTCTTACAGCTCGAGGGGTGAGCGAACTCTATCGTCTACATATCAGAGTAAACAAAGACCACTGTTTCCTTTAAGTGAAGAATAATTGTAGCATCTTCTCTAAATAGTCAAAGATTTCTTCCTTGAAAAATTGGAAATATAAGTTTTTCACAGTTCGGCATCCAAGTGGGTTCGAGGTACCGAACCAGTGGTCTAATGACCCCACACATTGTCTCCCAACTTTGCCTACCCCTGAGGATCGATAATGTGTGAAATTGATAAAAGCTAGGGGGTTGAGATCTATGAACCTGAGGAAAGTGACTGTCAAGGGTTACCCAGTTTACTCTCTTAGCGGGCCCATGAGATCGAACCCTTCACCTTCTAGTAAGTTTAGTTCCTCTTTGTATAAGTGTTGCTCTCTTTACTTACCTTTCTTAGTTTTCTCTTTTTTATTTTTTGCATTTTTGTGCAAAGATGGCTCTTAAAAAGGCAAAGGCTTCTAAGATGTCAAAAATAGCTGAGGCGATGAATAAGAAGGCCGAAGCGGGGAGATTGGATAAGGGGACTCCTCTGATGATACTTGATCCTCTGACAGATAACGCTGGTGTTGTCTCGGAGTCTGCTCATGTTGAGTATATTGCTACAAGTCCTTCAACTGAGCCCAGTAGGAAGAGGCCTTGAGAAGTGACGGTTCATATTCCTCTCCCTCTCCCTTCTTAACTGGCAAGGCCCTAGATATCCGAACCTATTTTTTTGAAGAAGTACAGACCGAACTGTAGTCTGCAAAATGACTAACCTAGCTATGAGATATCCCGCAATTGCCTTTTTCCCGTGGATCTTCATTAGTATGAGTGTTTGGATGATCTGGCGATGAGGGACCTTGCCAACTAGAGTCTCTTCTAGGCAATAAATGATAACAACCTTAGCTATGCTCGTATAAATAAGTTAAAAGGGGCATACACAAAGATGGAGGGGAGGAAGGTTTGAAGAGTCTAAACTCTGCCATGAAGGAGTAGGAGTCACAGTACAAGGCAGAGATTGTTGTTCGGGATGCCGAACATGAAAAACTTCAAGAGGAGATCTAAGCCCAAGCTGAAAAGATCAAGGCTTTGGAGGCTAAAAAATAAGAGTTGGAGAATGAGATTCAAAGGCTTCGGGCTCAAGAGAGCTCGGTGGAGGAGGATCTAGCCAAGGCTTGTCTGATCCTTAGGGCTAAAATTATGGATGAATTAAAGGCTCGAGATCCGAACAAAGACTAGAGCTGGGTTGACAAGGTGTACCCTGATGATGAGGAAGAAGAAGAAGGCAAGTTTATTGGTGATGGTGTTGTGTCAGAAGATCCTCCTTCCATCTCACCAGCTCACTAGGATCCCCCTTCTGAAGATCCTTTGGTTGATCCTGATACCGAACAACGGATGGGTACCCAAATCCCTTCGAATGTGCTTGTGGATCAGGGCTCAAATGTGGAGCTACCTTTGGAAGGGGGAGGTGGTTTAGATTCTTATGTGAACTTATGCACTTAGTGTAGCAGATCCTTTTAATCATCTTTGTGTGACATCTTATGTTTTGTTTTAATGAAAAAAATCCTTATTTATTATTCCTATTTAAGTGTTGTGTGTATTTTAATTTTTTGTTTCTTCCAATAAAGCACAAACTGAAACAATGTGTAAATGTTCTGTTTAGACTTGGCGAACTGAAGTGTTAATATCACATTATGGTATAAATTTAGTTGTCTTAAATCAATAGATAAAGAGGAGTGTTAAGGTCGGAATTACATATACTGTTTTCAAGTCTAACTTTTTTGTGGTATTAAAGTCCATTTAAGGGGAGGCACTTTTTAAGTACCTCGCTAATGGATTTTTTAAGCGCATCGCTGATGGACTGCTAAAGTCTGAGCTGATGGACTGCTCAAGTCCAAGCTGATGGATTGTTAAAGTCAAGGCTGATGGATCGTTAAAGTCAAGTCCAAGCTGATGGATTGTTAAAGTCCAAACTGATGGATCGTTAAAGTCCAAACTGATGGATCGCTTAAATCCCAACTGATGGACTGCTAAAGTCTAAACTGATGGATTGCTTAAGTCTGAATTGGTGGACTGCTAAAGTTTGAACTGATGGACTGCTGAAGTCGAAAGTGATGGATATGGTTAGGAAAAGAAGTACAAAACTATTGAAATATTTTTCTAAGTAAGATCTTCCAGGAAAAACTTAATATATCATACCTTTCTAATCTATATGAGACATGATATATTAAGTGAAAAAACTTGAGATCTTTTTTATTATTTCATTCTAAAACTACCATACACTTTATTGAATGGAAATACAATATGCTTTCTTTAAGTTGTCTGCATTCCATTCGGTTCCATTAATCTTTCTATGCTTGCATATGCTCGGACTTAGCTGCTTTGTAATTTCATATGGGCCTTCCTAATTCTGCCCCAATTTGCCTACTCCTGTCGAGCCCTTTGTTATCTTTGCCTTTCGGCAAACCTTATCTCTTTCTTTAAACTGCCTACTTCGCACTCGCCTGTTGAAGTATCTTCGCATCCTCTGTCTGCATGCTTTAGCTCTGACTGCTACATCTTCTCTGAGTTCTTCTGCTAAATCTAGGTTGATTTTTAGACTTTCATTACTGTGGAGCTCTTTATGTTCAATTGTTCTTTTATTGGGGATGCCTATCTTTACCGGTAATACTGCTTCGGTTCCAGATACAAGGGAGAAGGGGGTTTGACCTATCGCATGTCGAGGTGTGGTCCTGTATAACTAGAGTACACTGTTTAGCTCCTCTGCACAGTTAGCTTTTTCTCCATCTAATCTCTTCTTTAGCCCTCGCAATATGGTTCTATTGGTAACTTCAGTGAGGCCATTAGTTTGGGGATGGACTACCGAAGTGAAGTGAAGTCCAATGTGCCAGTCTTCGCAAAAAGATTTGAAGGCTCCTGAGTCAAATTGTTTTCCATTATCAGTAACAATTTTATGGGGTATGCCATACCTAAATATTACATTGTTCTTGAAAAACTGATGATCCAAGCTGGGGTAATGGTGCTGAGGGCTTTGGCTTCTACCCACTTAGAGAAGTGGTCAATTACTACAACTATAAATTATCTTTGCCTAGTTGTCACAGGAAAAGGTGCTAGGATGTCTATCCCCCATTGAGCAAAAGGCCAAGCCGAGCCTAATGGTTGTAGTTCTGAGGAGGGTTTTATGGGTACGCGATCACATTTTTGGCAAGTAATGCAGTGGTGAATGTATTGGCAAACGTACTTTTTCATTTTTGGCCAGTAATACCCCAAAAGTAGTATTTTTCTCAGCATTGCGTCCGAGCCTTCATGTGGCCCACAAACACCTTTATGGGTCTCTCTTATGATGTAGTTGCCGTCTTCTTCAATGAGACAATTCCCGAAGGATGTGATTTTGATCTTCGTGTTCCTTAGATAACTCAACTACAAAGTCTGTAAGTACCTTTGCTTTCATGGCAGTGCATGGGGTATACCTTATGTCAAACTCTCCTAGTCTAATTGACCATTCCATTAACCTTTCGGAGGTTTCAGCTCGATGTAAGATCTTTTTCAAAGTATGGTTAGTTCGAACAAATATAATTTGAGACTGGAAATAATGACGTAGCCTGTTCGCTGATATGAGGATGGCGAACACCAGCTTTTCAATGCTGGGGTTTCGTAGCTCAGCTCGTTGGAGGACTTTGCTGGTGTAATAAATAGGGTACTACTCTCTCTCCTTTTCTTTAACTAGGACAGATGTTAATGTGCTTTCAGTAACAGCCAAGTATAAGTAAAGTGCCTCATCCCTCTTGGGCCTGCTAAGGAGAGGAGTTGAAGACAGGAATTCTTTTATTTAGTCAAAGGTGAGCTGGCACTTGTGATCTCATTAAAAGCTCTTCAATTGTTCCAGAGCTCGGTAGAAAGGCATGCACCTCTTAGCCGAGTATGAGATGAAACATCCCAAGGCTATGATTCGGTCATTCAACTATTGGACCTCATGGATACTAGTAGGCGCTTGCATATCCAAGATTGCTTTAATCTTCTCAGGGTTCGCCTCAATTCTCCTCCGTAATATCATGAAGCCTAAGGACTTGCACTTATCTGGATTTAGCTTAATGCTAAACTTATTAAAAATTTCAAATGCTTCTTCTAAGTCCTTACGGTGGTTAGCAGCTTCAGCGCTTTAATGATCATATTGTCTACATACACTTCTACTGTTCGCCCTATCTAGTATTGGAACATGTAGTTGACCAATCGCTGGTATGTGGTTCCTACATTTTTTAGAATGAAGGGCATTACCTGATAGCATAAATTCCCATGTCTGTAATGAAGCTTGTCTTCTCCTCATCTAGCTCGTTCATCCTTATTTAGTGGTATCTAGTAGTTGCATCCATGAAGTTGTACAATTCATAGCCAGCTGTTGATTCTACTAGTTGGTCTATGTTGGGTAGAGGGTAGTAGTCTTTAAAGACGCCTTGTTTAGATTGGTAAAATCTACATACAATCTCCACTTTCCATTGGGCTTAGGTACCAATTTTATGTTCGCCAACCATTCTAGGTAATCGACTTCTCTTATAAATCCTGCATGCAAAAACTTGTCTACTTCGACTGTTATGGCTTGTTGCCTTTTAGGTCTATGGCTTCGCTTCTTTTGCTTCACAGGTTTGCAATCTGGATCTATACTGAGATTATGAGATATGATGTCGAGGTTAATCCCGATTTTGTCCCCAACGGTCCAGGCAAAGTTATTAGATTGTCTTTTAATACCCCTTTTATGTTGTTTTGTATCTCCATAGGCAGTTCAGCCCCAAGGTCAGGTATTTCCCCGACTCAACTTCCCATTTGACTAGTTCGCCTATATGTGTTGGGCTTGAATCTGAGGTGTTTCTGGATATGTCAAGGGTCGATGTTCATCTTGCACTGCATATGTTTCCTCATTCGATATGCACATGATGGATAGGGCGAAAGGTATCCCTTTCAGTGCTATCATGTACGCTTCCTGAGCCATCTTCTGGTTTCCATTCACAGCCACCACCTTATTATTATTAGAGTAAAATTTTAGAGTGAGGTAGTTGATGCACGTGACTGCTTCCAATTCATATAGGGCAGGTCGACCTAATATAGCATTATAAAGAAAACGGATGTTCGTTACCATGAATTCAGATTTAAATCTTTTTGAAATACCTTCGATTTTGAGCTCTAAGGTTACATTTATGGATCCAGCTACTTGAACTGGCCTCCCCACTAAACCAACTAGAGGGGTACGGACAGGCTTCAGCTTCGCCTATTCTAACTTCAAAACTTTAAAGAACTCCATAGTTAATAAGTTAAACGCACAACCGTTATCTACTAGGATTCCTTTTACCAAGAAGTTCTCCAAAACTCCTTCTATCACCAATGCATTGTTATGTGAGGTATGTACCTGCTCGCCATCTGTCTCAGAAAATTAGATAGTTGGTCTCATATTCGGCTTTTGTTGGGGTAGGATAGAGCAAACCTCTCTAGCCCTCCTTTTTCTAGTTGAGTTGCTATCGCCCCCTGATGAACCACCAAAAATTATATGAATTGTGACCAGAGTGCTGCATTGCCTTACCTATTTTTCTTTCCCTTCGGTTTCCTTCTGAACCCTCACTCTTTTAGTTTAACTCCTTGTATGAGGCGTTCGATCTCTTTTTTAATTGCCAACAAGCTTCAGTCTCATGGCCAATGTCCTTACGAAATTCATAATACTTTTTTTTGACTCGATAGCCTGAGGTATCTTCCTTCATCTTTCTGGGATAGTTGAGCTAAACATTGTTTCCATGGTCTCTTACCCAAGATAGTATTTTCAAGTGTTACTTATTCAAAGGAGTGAACTCTCGGCCTTGTTGTGATCTATCATCTATTAAGTAAGGTGTTCTAACATCATAGCTAGCTCGCGTGTGTAGGAAAGGCGATCTTCTTATGGGCGATCGTCTCCTTATTGGAGAGGGGTGTCTTCTGTGTTTGGATTTTTCTTCCTCAGGCAATCTCTGATGTTGAGTTTCATAAGCCTCATCCAACTTTATGTATTTGTGAGCTCGAGCCATGAGTTCAATAAAAGTTAGGGGAGGATCTATACGTAGACTCTTAAACAATTTATTGTAATTGCAGTTCTTCGTCATGGCACTGATTGCCACTTCATCATTCAAGTTGTCTACTTGCATCGCTGTTCTTTGAAATCTAGAGATGTATTGTCTCAAGGTCTCTCCATCCTCTCTTCTTAGATCTACTAGGTCAGATGAGATTTTCCTAGATGGCACACTCGTTATGAACTGAGCTCGGAACATTGTAGCTAATTGTGAGAATGATTGGATGCATCCCATTTTAAGGGTCTGATACCATTCCTGAGCTACTTCTTTTAGGGTGATTGGGAAGACCTTACACATAAGGTATACAGAGTTGCTTTGGAGGTACATCATGGTTTGGAAGGTCGCAAGTGACTGCAGGGATCAGTAGATCCGTCATAGGATTGGAAGGTCAAAATTTTAAACTTTGGGGGAAAAGCTGCACCCAAGATATTGGCTAACAAGGGTGAGTCCCGCCGGAGATCATGGTCCCCTAACTCTCCTATTTCTCTACATTCTCTAACCAGTTCTTTAATAACGATTCGGAGATTGGCATTATCCATGATCGGTTGTCTATGGCTCGACTCCTCAGTGTAGGGAGTGGCCATACTGAGGTTCACCTCCGACTCCGCCTCATAGAGTTGTTCAGATGCTGGGTGGCTTTGTTGTTTCGGTGTTGGCTGAGATGCACCATGCTCTTTGTGATGTTGGTTCGTTGGTCCACCTGGGGGAGTCAGTTTGCCACCTTGATGAGGGGTTTTGAGAAGGCATTTTAGCACAATGGTGAATTGTGAGTATGCTTGGGCTAGAGCAGCTGCCACTTGAGGGTTGGTTGTCAGCAGAGGGGGTATCATGGCCAGTCCAGTTGCCTCGCCATGGCTATTGTCCTAGCTCTCCGTGTTATGGTGTTCAAACAGTTCATTGGCCATAGTGTTCAGGATGAAAGGGGTTGAAATTATTAGGGATTAAAGGTGTGTTCTAAGCTCGCTGCACCAATTGTTAAGCTCTCAAAAAATGAGGATTGAGTGAATTGTGAAATTAGTTCCTTTTAGGCTTAATTGGGAATATCTATATTAACGGAGAGATAATTATAGTTAGATAAGGATAGTAAGAATCCTAGCTTATCTGTTAATTAGAGTTTATTTAAGAGTCTAATATTTTTTATATTATTCTTTCATATATTTTATTTTATATATATATATATATATATATATATATATATAAAGGAGAATCAATGAGTTTTTTCCATTGCTAACGTGGCGCTCCCTTTAAAAGTGAGATTATATAGATTTTGAGTATTTGATTTTTTTGCGAATTTTTGAACATTTCTCTTTTTTTTTTAATCCATTTTTTTCTCTCACATCATTTACTTTTCAATAATAAATTGTCTTTTCATTTTTGTGAGTTTTAAATTCATTCAATTATGGAAATATAAAAAATTTAAATATTTCAATTGCATTTTTTAGATTTTCATAATTTACATATACATAAAGATTTTTATTAGTTTTTAAATTCAAATTAAATATGCTATTTATTTTTTTTTGGAAGAAATCAAATATATGATAAAAAAAACAATACAATGTCCAAATCTTTAAATTTTCATAATTTATAAATATAAAAATTTGTATTTTATGTAGTCTAAACTTCAAATCAAATATAGTATATTTAATAATTTAATAATTTGAAAATTATTAAAAAAATCATGTATCTCAAAAATACACATTATAAAATATAATTTAAAAATGATAAGATAAGATGGTGAGTAGTATTTTTTTTTATTATTTCTCTTTTGATTTGTTTAATTATGATTTTCAGTTTTTGAATAAATTATAAGAATACAAGTTTAATTTTTCTTTTCACGATAAGTTGAATATTTTCAAGTCTATAATATTTGGGATATTCAAATTTAGTTTATTATTTGTATGATTATATCAAATTTATCATAAAAAAAAGGCTACATATGTGGTTTTTCTTATTTTGATTTAAAATTTAAAGAATTGGGTTGATGTGAAATTAGTGGTTTTCGCTCTTTTTTTTTTTTTTTTTTCTTTTTGCTAATTGAGAATTTAAATATTTATATATCGTCATATATAAACAGAAAGTTCATGATTATCTTTTTATTCACTATTCTATTTTTCTTTTTTTTATAAAATTTTTAAATTTCCTTCTATTTAAAGTTTAACTTAATTCTTTACTTTAACTTCTTCGGTATATTGTCGGTTGAAAAAAGAACATTATGAAATTTTATTGCTTTGTTTGAGTTGTTTACTTGATTTTGTTTTTGCATTTTCATTTTCATTTTATATTTTGCTTAGCTTAGATTTATTTTGTTTAATTTTGTAGGGATTTAGGGATTTAAATGTGATCAATTTCAAATGATTTAAATATGTCTTATGCAATGATGAATTAATTATTATGTTTTAAATTTTTATTTAATTATATACTTCTAATTACATAAATCTCTACGAAAATAAAAATTAAGTATTTAAAGTATTTTAAATACCTACAAGGCTTTATATATAATAATTCCAACCACTTTTTTCCTAAAAAAATGATTTTTTATAATTTACTCAGCATATATATATAGATTACATTTAAAATGAAAAATATAATTATTATACAGTCGTGCCAAACACGGAGAACCGCCTAGTGTGTATATATATATATATATATATATATATAAGCCAATAAAAAAAATGATTTTTTTAGAACATGTTACTGTTTCCATTCTATTCTATAGAGAGAGAGAGTAATTCTATTCTATATCATATGTATAGAACATCATAGGAATGAGAAACTCACATGCTGTTTCCATTTCGAATGATCCAATCTGGCACTGTTCCACTCAGCATATTCCCAGTAAAGTATCTGAAAACATTAAACAACATCATATAATACCTTCAAATCAATTTTTTGGAGTTGATCTAAAATCAATTATAAGAACAAGTACATTTAAATCAATTGCTCACATGAAATCTGTCTTTGATAAACTGGGAAAGCTGCTTGGGATTGGTCCAGTTAGTTTGTTAAAACTGAGGTCTCTGCAAGATAAAATGATGAACCAAACCATCAGAAATTGTTCATTATCTCTATTTTAGATACAAAGAAATAGTTGACAATTAGGCTAATCTTTATATTTACTAACAAGGTGGAGGTCAATTTGGTAAATTGCCCAAGATATGGAGGTAGTTGTCCAACAATATTGCAACTCCTTAATATCCTGCAACATAAATATAGTTGCAAATATTAGAAGAAAAAACCATAAAAAGAGAAGAAGGAGAAAAAGAATTACTTGGTAAAATGACATTCAAACTCACAGTTTCGTCAGGTTTTTCAGATTACTCAAAGGTGGAAATGATATTTCAGTTCCATTGCTCAAGTCACTAATTCTCCTACAACCCAAGAATATAATAAGTAATTACAATACATATAACATTTTTGTTGGCATTAATCGTAAGTGATTAAATAAGTCATTTGGAAAATATTTTTTAAAGGCAAGTTATTTTTGGAAACAAACGGAGTCTAAATATGGAGGATTGATTCACTTACAAGTCAATCATGTTTGTCAAAAGACTTATGCCGGATGGGATTGGCCCACTTAAGCCACTAGCCTGAATCACTCTGCAAGCACCAGAATTTGGTTCAGACAAATAATCAAAGCATTTATAATATTTCTTTATTAAACCGGGCGGGAAGGAAGAAAGCTCTTACAATTTTGTAAGATGAGTCCAATTCTGAATAAGGCTGGGGATCTCGCCTGTGAAGTGATTATCTCCTATTCGACTGCATTTTGTTACAAGAACATAGGTATTTTGTATTTGAAATGGAAGAGTAAGATTTAATTAATGAGAGCATTTTTCTGTTATATGATAATGTAGAAACTTACAAGTCTTCCAATGTGGTGAGCTTTGCAAATGTTTCAGGCAACTGCCCACTAAAATTATTGGAGCTAAGCAGCCTATAATAACATCAAAAGGAGAAACTAAAGTCAATGGATTGTTACATCTGAATATCTACAAGCAATTTACAGCAAAGCTGATTTCACCATTTGCGTGTTATTATTAGGCTTTATTTGGACCTTGCAGTATCAATGAATCTAAAAATACGATTACTTATTTCTATACGAAGAAACTTACATCCTTGTAATGTTGTTTAAATTTCCAAGCTCTTGAGGCAGTTCTCCTGAAAGTTGATTGGTTCCAACCACACTGTGTATTTAATCATCAATGGGAAACACCTTGTAAGCATCATATATATTTATTTAGCTTTATTTAAAAGAGGCATATAAACATGATCGATGAGCATAATCTCATCTTACAATTCTCTCAGAGTACTGATGTTTCCAATTTCTTTTGGAATTGGTCCTGTCAATCTGTTTCCCCCAAGAGAGCTGCAACCATCCATTTATTCACTTTCAGTTCCAATCCGAAATGAAAAGGATAGAGAAAATTAAATTATATTATAACCATTTTCCCTCGATAATCTATTAAGAAGATAATTAACATACATTACTTCGAGTCGTGTGGAGCCCCATGTTGAAGGGATTGTACCGTTAAGGTAGTTTCGAGTAAGGTCACTTCATGAAGCAGAAACAACAGCCGTAAGTTATTGTTGAGTCAGTTACTGCAAAAAAATATGAGTGAAAAGTAACTTTTTTGCTACTTACATTCCCTTGAGGTAGGGCAACTTGCTCAAATCTGTTGGAAGCATACCTTGGAGATTTTGGGACTTTAGAGATCTGTGCTTCCAGAGAAATTGTAATTATAAAGCTAATGTCCAAACAATAACTCTAAATGATAATTACAATTTATTATCAGTAAATAATATTTGAATATTCATTTTCTATAAAATTCAGCTATAATCCAAGAAAATTTATATTATAACAAACTGCATTCAATGAATTAATATATTTTTCCATTCAAAATTTACTACTAACCAATGCCAGAGACTTTATGTCATTATTCTTTTCTTTTGTGAAAAAATCAACGAATCAAATAGCCCATGTATTAGCTAGGGCCACTAACTCTATGCCTCGTTTGATGGACTGGCAGCAGATGCCTCTAGCTATTATTCATGATATACTGCTGTCTGATATTAATAATAATTGAGCAGTATAATTTTCAAAAAATAAAAAATACCCATGATATGATGCTAAATGGGCACTACAAATTAAGTTACTCAAATAGTCCTAGAAAAATGGGATTATTAAGAAAGCAAAGTGGGTTTTGCTTTAAGAAACTGGAGAGGCCATGGTCCCTGTTTCCAGAATTTTGTAAGCCTTTTTATTTTAATATTATATATAAGGGAGAAAACACTTAATTTATATTCTCCTTGGAAAAAAATATTTTATAAGTTTTTGTTTGATCAAAAAAAAAAAATTTGTTTGATCAAAATATTTTAAAACAATATCTATCTATCTATATATATATATTTCAAAAAAAAAAATCTATACATATAAGGTTAAAAAAAAAAAAGAAGAAACAAATATTTTTTAGTTATTTCCAAAAACTGTTGCTCTCTAATATATACACATATAACTTAAAAAAATTTCTGAACTTTTCTTCCTTAATTAGTTAAAATCTTTCTCCAATGAATAAGTAAAAGAAAAAAAATACAGTATTATGATTATTTCTTGGCTAGAGGGACAGAGACATACATGAACGTAACATGGCAGATGGTGCCACAATCACAAGTTATGTTATTATCTTGTATGGATTCTGGTTTCCCCCATCCTGATTTGTTGGAGCATGAATCAACGTTAATGTTCCAGTCTTTCTTCCCTAGTGTCTTCCCTATTTCACGAAGGCCTTCCACTGCAAGATATACGTATATAATCAAGAAAAGAAAAAAAGAGTTAAGGAAATCAGAGAAGGTTCAAAATCAAGATTATGGTTATATATATGCATGTGGTTTGCAATATTAGACCTTCATCATTTGGCAATTCAGCAGCTTCAAGAACTAAACTTGTGAAGCAAAAGATGGTAACAGAAGCAACAAGTAGTCTAAAGAACAACATTTTTTTCGATGTATATTTAGCAATCTTAGATGGCTTCTATTTATTGTGTGTGAGAGTATGGAGAGGGGAAGAGAAAATGGGAATTGGTAAGCTTTAGAGATTGGGACAAAAGTCTATTTCAAGAAGAAAAAGGAAGAAGAAGTCAGCAACCCTTTTGACAATAACTTCTATTGCATTCTTTAAGGGTGTTGGGAGTGAGTTCTACTATCTAATCTAAGATCGTTTAATGAAGAGTTTTATCAATACTTACAAGAAAAAAAGTATATAATACCTCGTGGAGCGGTTAGTGGTAATTAAGGCACACTTGAGAGTACTTGTGGTAATATTTTAAAAAAAAAAAAAAATGAGAGAGATGCAATGTTGCATTCAAGCATTAAGCTTATTTAGTCTTTTACCAGATTAAAAGAAAAAAAAAAAAAAGAAAAAGGAAAAATGATTGTGAAGAAGTAGTCAACAACTTGTCGACCAAGTATCCTCTAGTTGATCTTTCTGCATATGTATGAAGTGAAAGGTCTCAAGTTTTATACCTCTATACCAAAAAGCTTTCACTAATTTGATGAGTAAAAGGGAGATTGCCCTTTGTTGTGTAGCCTACGATGTTCTTTCAACCCATTGAATCTCCCAATGGATAAAAAAAATAAAATCAACTACTTGTTATTTGTTATATTATATCATCTAGCATATATATATATATATATATATATATATGTAAGATAATTGGAATGCAAGCTTAACTTAAAGAATTTTTACAAGAATAGGATTTCTTCTAATTTTTTTATTGAAAATACATAAAGGAGATGAAATTTACCAGAAAATAAATTTCAAAATCTTCTGATTAAGAACCCTCAAAAAAACAAAAATCTTCTGATTAAGGCATGCATAGGGATGGCGCGCTACCTAATATTTTTGGGTAATGATTTGACCCGTCATATATATACATTCAGATGTAATTTGACAGATTGTAAATGAGCTAAATTAATCGAGACTAGCTCAAGTATCAGCACAATAAAAACTCCCTCAAACTCGTTTGTTAAGCTTTCTAAACTGGAGCTTGGTTTATTAGCTTGCGAGCTAGCCAATGGTGAATCAGTCCCAAAGAGTTAGAAGGCCTCGAAACCCAAAGAGTTAAAATCCTTTTGGCACCTATGCATGTTCACCTCTTAAGCTAGCTTTATGGAGTCAAGTTCTCAATAAGTCAAGATTAATTAAGCTTACATCAAAATTACATCACTTTAATTTCATAGGTTTCGAGCTGAGTTCGTTTATAGTTATCGAATCAAGTTCAAGCAAAGTCGAGTTTAGCTATTTTTTAGACGATCTGAATTCCAACTCATCAAACCTCAGCTATTTTACCGTCACGCAGTACTGTCTAACATTAACTAGAAAATAGCCAATCAAACCAAATAATAGGACAATGAAAAGGATATCCCATCTACAATTAATAGTGTGGAGAACAACGGAATTAAGAGTAAGCCTTACCTATTATAGTAGAATAGCATTGACTTGACTTAGTTATAGAGATATTTGCTTGAAAAGTCTTTGCACGATATTAACCACAACTAACTGTGATATAGAAAAGTGGGGTACGTATGTTTGTTTTGTGAATTTTCTATAATGATGTGACATGAAGTCAATTGACCCAATTATAAGGCTGCTTCTAGGCAAACCTCGTGGCTGTCTCCGCACCCCCTGCCTCCTTTATCACTAAGCGAAAAATACTGACTCCAATTTTTAATATTTTGTAAATGTCATAATAATTTATTTATTTTTTTAAATTTTTGATAACTCCAATTGTTAATATTTTACAAATACATTTTTATAATTTGTAAAAAAAAGTTATTTTTTAAAATTGCTAAATTACAATATATATATATATATATATATATATATATATATATATATATATATATATTATTATTATTATTATTATTCAGACGTAATTTGACGGAATGTAAATGAGTCAAATCGTTTATGAGTAGCTCCAATAAAACCTCGTTCAAATTTGTTCGCTAAGCTTTCCAAATTGGAGCTCGATTTATTAGCCTGCGAGCCAGCCAATGGTGGATCAATCCCAAAGAGTTAGAAGGCCTCGAAACCGAAAGAGTTAAAATCCTTTTGGCTTCTATGCATGTTCACCTCTGAAGCTAGCTTTATGGACTCAAGTTCTCAATAAGTCAAGATTAATTAAGCTTACATCAAAATTACATTACTTTAGTTTTATAGATTTCGAGCCGAGTTTATTTATAGTTATTGAATCAAGTCTGAAGCAAGCTCAAGTTTAGCTATTTTTTAAATTAGCCGAACTCTAACTCTCACCACCATGCAACACTGTCTAACATTAACTAGATAACAACCAATCAAAACAAAATAATAGAAAGTGAAAAGGATATCCCACCTACAACTAATTGTGTGGGTAACTACGTAATTAAGAGTCTTTGCAAAGTCTTTGCAAAATAATAGAAAGTGAAAAAGGATAGCATTGACTTATATAATAGAAAGTGAAAAAGGATAGCATTGACTTATATATATATATATATATATATATATATGTGTGTGTGTGTGTGTGTGTGTGTGTGTGTGTATTTTAATAAATGAGAAGAAAAAAACGTTGCAGTTTTCTTCTTAAAAAGAAAAAAACCCTAAACCCCAACTTCATTTATCGATACTCTTATCTTAAACTAACTAAATAAAAGAACCCTAAATCCCTAATTATTTTCTTCCATTCCCTAAAGCAAAGTAAATCTAAATCTCAAATTAGTAAATTGCACTCTTTTTAATTGAAATCTAAACGCTTATTTGTGCTGCATTTTTTATTTGGAGAACGTGGTATTTTCTTAGTATGTGTTGCTGCGGGTTTGGTGGTGCTATGTCATAAAGATATCAATTATAAGTCTTTATTTTTAATGATGGGGACCATATTGCCTCATTGTATGCTCTTTCTTTGTGGTTTTGTATATGGTCCAACATATTATTTTTGATAGGCTAATAATCCGTTTGGAATAAATGAATCCCATAAAATTTATAGAATTCTTTTGGACGTTCAAAATTTTATGTTTGGAATAAAAAGAAATGCATATTTCAATTTATGAATTGAAACCTCTAAGATTGGATATAAATAACTCAAATTTTATAAAAAAATTGGAGGAATTTTCAAATAAATTCCATAAAATTGAACCATCTAAATTATTATTGACAAAATTATCTTTTGTTCCTATTATCCAAAAATTCATAGCCCTAATCTCTCTCTCTCTCTCTTTCTCTACCCTCAGCTGCTTATCTCCTACTCTACACATTTCTGAGCTACCATATTTAGATCATGTAAGCAGGTTAATGGCATTTTTTTATTTTCGTCATAAATTAGATTAAAGGATTCTCTTCTTTTCTTTTTGGTAATAAAAGAGAGCACTAGGCTCTAAGAAGAAACACACAACCTAGTGTAGGTAACTCCCACTAAATCATGAAGAAGCCAACTGTCCAATCCTTGAGGAGGCCCATCCAGAACATGGGTACCAGAAGCTTAGCTGCTGGCAATTTTCGAAGGATAATCCGCACAGTAATAATTTGGGTAAAGGATTCTCTTTGTTTGTGAAACAGATGTAAAATGCAATTAGGTATATAATAATTTGGATATCACTAAACATGTGGAATAATTTGCTTTGCTATTTTGCAATTGTTGATGGTTCCGGTGTTTTAGTTGCACCACAAAAAAAGCTAAATAGTGACTAAATTTTCAGTCGATTTAAAACAAAAGGATTTTTCACCGTTGAAAAAGGCATATATAAGGGTGGCCAAAATCCGATTTTTGGAATCGGAACCGTCGATTCGAAACCGGTTGGAACCAAAATTGAAACTTTGCGGAACTAGAACTGATCAGAATCGGAACTATAACCGAAGAGTTGCGGTCCGGTTCTGGTTCTAAGTTTTTTAAAAGTGTGAATTAGCAGTTCTGAGAATTAGCTAGAATCGAAGGTTTTGACTACCGGTTAGAATCGGCCGTTCCAATGGTTCAAACTGACGGTTCCAAAAAATTTGAATTCTGATTTATAATGGCTAGAACCAGTGGTTCAACTGATTAAAGTTGGTTGTTCGAGCTGACGGTTCCAATCGGTTTTAACACTTTTTTTTTAATTTTTTAAAAAATTTTTATCAGAATCCTCAAATTAACCTTCAAAAGAACTATAAGTGGCAATATATCAACTAGTTTTAAGGGTATTTGTAGAAGTTAGATTTTTTGGATTTACTATAACTACCCCATTATTTTCATTCATCCTCACACCAAGTTATTTCTCTCTACTCTCTAAGCTCTCCAATTTATAATTACTATCCAAATTATTGCCGAACAATTTCTCCAATCTCTAATTAATCTCCTTGAAAATTTTCAAATTATTTCAATAATATCTCCAATCTCTAATTATTCCCTCTAATTTTTTCATACTCAATTTTTCAAGTATACTCTATAATGGCAAGTAGCGGAAATTTAAGTTCGCAAAAGGCAAGAGAAATGTTGGAGAGACACAAAATCTAGTTTCATCTATGCATATGAACGATATGTTTGACTTCACTCCCAATTAATTCGATTTTGAGGAATATCCAAATGAAAATATGGATGTTCAAACTCAAGAATCCGAATTTAATTATGAAAACAACTCATAACAAGGGTATGATCAAGGTACACAGTTTGTTCGATCACCAAGACAAAATTCTGACATATTAACAATTTATTTCATGAAGAAATTTAAAAAAGACAATTTTATGATGTAATTTGCAATTATTATGGAGTATCTTATAAATATAAACAAGTGGGTGGCTATGTGAAACAACCTAAAATTTTATTTTCAAAAGATCAAATTAAATTTAATTCTAAATGCCACGTATAAGTTTATTTTGCGAATTAAATTATTATACAATATTCAAATTGGTTTGATTTATGCAAATCAAATAAAACCCAAATAACCAAAACCCAAAACTAAGTAAACCCAAATCAACTTCCTGGAGAAGTTGTTGACCAATTTGTTGACTAACAATAATAATAATAAGAAAATTAAAAAAATTTAATTAAATTCTAAAACTACCCAAAATCCACGCCATTTTTTTATGCAGTGAAATTATTGAATAAATAATATTTTAAAGGATGCATTTCAAATAAACCTAAATGTTAAGGATACTCGTATTTATTAAATAATTTCTAAAAATCAAATAAGAATTCAAGGAATTTGATGTGAATTTCATTGACTATTGAATTTGAAACAAATAAATTTTATGACCTTCATATAAAAGATATTTTATTTAAAGTGCTTAGTTTTTTATAATAAATAAGTTGAAAAGTATTCTTTTTCGCATTTTTTTAATAAGGATTAACTTCGAAGTTATTTGAATGCAAATATTTATCATTGAAATTTGGTGTATTTTTAAGAAAGTTCCATGATTTTACTTGGCCTAACTCACATGCTTATGAACAATGAAAACATGGAGTTGGGGGCTGGTTTGCACGATTATAGGGACCAAATCAGAAAAGGCATCCAACTTACGGTACATGAGGACATCATTGACTTCATATTTTGCATATATGTGTACCACTATTTACAGTACTTTGAGAATGTTTTATTATATGTAACTAATGGATATTTTAAAATGATGTTTCATGATAATATTTTATTAGGTTCCTAAAGTTCATATTCTCATTAAACATACATAAAATTAAAATCAAAGTCACATTCCATTACTGTAAGATAACAAGATAACATACTAAGTTGAAAAGGCACACTACTACAGCAACCACAATACCAACCATAGTGCCTGCAGAAATACCTTCCGAAGGGGGTACAAAATCTGCATGTGGAAAGAATATTAAAAAGATTTTTCAATTCAGGAAAGCATGAAAAAGAAAAGTAATGTTAAAACTCTAACTTTAACAATGGTTTACACTAGAAGTGGAAGCTTAAAAAGGTCATTAACTCACTTGGAATGACATAGATGGCAGACATAAGAGGACCATACACTCCTGTAGTCGGAATGCCAGTCGTCCCTTTTCCATTCCAATAAAGGCGTATCCCCAATGTTTGACTTGTAACAATGGTGGTAAAATTTTTGACAATTGCCTTACCAGCCCCACCAGCTTCCTCCTTAATATTAAAATCCTTTTGCATAAGCTTTCCCTGTCAAAGGTAAAATAATTATGATATCAACTATTTTAGATGAAAATTACACTTCAAGGCAATCGAAAATTATTACAGATTAGTTCATAGCCAATTTGTAATATTCCATCGAGAAATAGAGTTACTAATAGCAATGAAATTTCTTATCCAAGATGTGCCTTCCATACCTAATTATCCATCCTTAATGCTTTGCTATTCCATCGAGACATTATATTAAATTGATAAGCTACATACCTGAATGTAAATATCAAAAATGCGCCTTCCGAGCCTACTATATGTATTGTCATTAGTAAACATTATCTAAGCAAAGTGGAGACCAATAGTGTAGTTCCCATTTCGCATGCAGAAACCATAATAAGTGAGAGAGATTGGAGAAATGCGTGCAGTCATGTATAATGCAGAAGTGCCAGCGACGAGCTTTGTTGTGTTTGTGGCGATGTAGGAATTTGCATTGGTAGAATCATCCATGAAATTACCAGTATTGCTAAATGCCCAATTAGTTGTATTTGATAGAATCTTGAAGGTCCAGCTCTATCTATATCGTCTTCATATAAGGTTCCATTGATAGTAGCTTCTCTCCCTCCACAATTTATATGAAAAGAATAGAAAGGTAGCACAAAATCTAACAACACATAGTCAAATAAAAGTAATATTTATTTTATGGTATTGAAATTAGTAAGAGAAAGATATGATTCTATTTGTCCAATGCATTAACTTTGTTTGTTTCCCAAACAATGTTGGAAATTAAAATTTTAAAGGGCATATGAGTGTTGTGGCTTATGGGCAACCGCCATTTCTACTTATTTTAGTAATAGTTGGACCTAACCATAAGCCCAAGCCTAATTCTAGGCTCTAAATAATAATTTAAACAAAACTTTTACTTACTTTTGGGTAAACGCAATAGTAAATGAATATATAAGCATATATATGATTCAAATCCTCAAAAAGTGGAAAAGTATAACAAACTTACGATACATTGCCCATTAAAGAGTTTGTAAATAAGTTTCTCTGGAAAGCAACAAGAAATTTGATCATTTAGATACCATGTGCGCGTGCGAGAGAGAGAGAGAGAGAGAGAGAAATGAGACTGAAGTTTCCTACATGTTCCGTTCTTGACATGTGCTTTGACTTGTGACATTGTTGTAGGACAAATCACAGCACATTGCATAAAAATAAAATAAAAAATAAAAAAAAAAAGCTTGTTATTTGAGTAGCTCCATCAAAATATGTTCAATATGGACAATTACATCTATACTAATACCATATTTTGTTAAGAGTGAATTTCAACCTTATTTCATGTACGATAATAAAAGGTTATCGTTTTTTCAAATAACAATTACCTATTGCCTGATTACATGATATATGGATATAAACCACTATAGGCAAGTATTTACCATTTTGCATAATCATCCTTAGGGTCATATGCTAATTATGCAACTTGTTGATATGTGCATACTACCACAGTGCAACCTAACCTTATAAATAATCAAACTATAACAAAATTAAAATTTTTTAATTCTCTCAGTCAAAAAAAAAAAAAAAAACAATAAGAGTGGGGAGTGAAAAATCTCGGATTTGAGACCTCTCGACCACAAGGATTTTCCATTAATTTGGTAAGCGTAAAGGAGATGTATACCTTATCATTGTGTCTCACAATGCTATTCCGACTCATTTGACCTCTCAATGAATAAAAACAAAAAATTCCTTAATTCCAATTACTTTGCATAATGACTTGGTTCTTAGGCTTCGTGCTCAACATATTAACATGTACAAGGCTCAAGTATTATTCTAATAAATGGAGAATATAAAATCAAGAGAAATGGTATTCCTCTTGTATATTTAGCAATCTTAAATGGTTTCTTTTTTTTTTTTTTTGTAAGAGTATGTAGAAGGGAAGAGAAAAATGGGTTTGTAAGCTTTAGAGATTGGGACAAAAGTCTATTTTAAGAAGAAAAAGAAAGAAGTCAGCATCCTATTTGGCAATAACTTCTCTTGCATTCTTTAAGGGTGTTAGGAGTCAGTTCTACCCTCTAATCTAAGATCGTCTAATGAAGAGTTTTATCAATACTTACAAGAAAAGAGGGATATAATACCTCGTGGAGTACTCGTGGTAATATAAAAAATAAAAAATAAAAAAAAAAAAAAAAAGAAGAGAGAGAGAGAGAGCGAGATGTAATGTTGCATTCAAGTATTAAAAGTATGTAGTCTTTTACCAGATTTAAAAAAGAAAAAAGGAAAAAGAAAAACGATTATCAAATAATAGTCAACAACTTGCCGACTAGATATGCTCTGGTTGATCTTCCTGCTTAAATAGGAAGTAAAAGGTCTCAAATTCTATACCTTTAAACCAAAAAGTTTTGGTCAATTTGGTGAGTAAAAGAGAGATTGTCTCTTATCGTATAGCCAACAATGTTCTTTCAAGCCATTGGACCTTCCAATGAATAAAAAAAAGTCAACTAATTGTTATTTTTTATATTATATTATGTGAGCATATATATATATATATATATATATATATATATATATATATATATATATATATATAAAATGCAAGCTTAAATTAAAGAATTTTTACAAGAGGAGATGATTTTGGACCTACTTAATATTTTAGGATACTGACTTGACTCGTCTATACATGTAATTGACATATTGTAAATGAGCCAAATTAATCGAGAGTAGCTCAAGTATCGGCGTAATAAAAACTCCCTCAGACTCGTTTGCTAAGCTTTTCAAACTGGAGCTCAGTTTATTAGCTTGCAAACCAGCCAATGGTAGATCAATCCCAAAGAGTTAGAAGGCCTCGAAACCCAAAGAGTTAAAATCCTTTTGGCTCCTATGCATGGACTCAAGTTCTCCATAATTCAAGATTAATCAAGCTTAAATCAAAATTACATCACTTTAATTTTATAGATTTCGAGCTGAGTTCATTTATAGTTATTGAATCAAGTCTGAAGCAAGCTCGAGTTTAGCTATTTTTAAACTATTTGAATTCCAATTCATTAAACCTCAGCTCTTTTACCGTCATGCAGTACTGTCCAACATTAACTAGAAAACAGCGAATCAAACCAAATAATATGACAATGAAAAGGATATCCCATCTACAATTAATTGTGTGGGTGACTACGAAATTAAGAGCAAGCCTCTCCTACTGTAGTAGAATAGCATTGACTTGACTTAGTTATTGAGATATTTGCTTGAAAAGTCTTTGCACGATATTAACCACAACTAACTGTGATGTAGGCATGTTTGTTTTGTGAATTTTCTATAATGATGTGACGTGAAGTCAATTATAAGGCTGTTTAGGCAAACCTCCTAGCTGTCTCTGCACCCCTACCTCCTTTATCACTGAGCGCTAAATACTGGCTCCAATTTTTAATATTTTGTATATGTCTTAATAATTTATATTTTTCTAAGTTTCTGATAACTCGAATAGTTAATATTTTACAATACATTTTTATAATTTGTGAAAAAAAGTTGTTTTTAAAATTGCTAAATTACAAAATAATAGCTCTGATTATCAATATTTTATAATTCTTTTTAAGAATTTATAAGAATGGACTTTTTTTTTAGTTGTTGGATTAGAAAATAATAGCTTTAAGTTACCAATATTTTACAATATTTCCTAATAATTTGTGAAGAAGTGGCATTTTTTTGTAGAATGGTTGATTACAAAACAACTCCAGTTGCTATTATTTTATAACAATTTCAAATATTTTGTAAAAGATAATTTTTTTAAAAGAAAAAAAGTTAGTGATTTACAAAATAATAGGTCTGATTGTCAAAATTTTATAATATTTTGTACACTATATCTTTTTTTTCAAAAAAAATGATAATTTACAAAATAATAGCTTTTTTTTAGGAATAAAATAACTGCATTAATTAGAAGAATCCTGCACACAAGATGGGAAATAGAGGAAGGAACTTCCTCAATCCAAATAGAAAAATCTAAAATAGACAATGATAACGAGATAAAGCATGAGCAACCTCATTGCCTTCTCTTATGTGTGTGAACACAACTCCATGTAGAAGCATTGGAAAGCACCGACTTTAAGGAGAGAACACGAGTGCCATACTCTGTTTCTAGTAGAAAATCCTGCTGAATATGTTGCACAAAGAATAGTGCATCTATTTCCAAAATAAAAGAAGAGAAGCCTAACTCAAGGGCCATTTGTAAACCGAAAATAGCTGCTTCTGCTTCCGCTTGGTTAACACTCAACAACAGTTGCTCACGCTTGCAACCAGACGCCATCACACTACCTTGCGATTCTCTAATCACAGAGCCAAGTCCACAACCTTGAGAAGACCCAAAAGAGGTATCAACATTAAGCTTAAAACTATGTGCCGGAGGAGGGACCCATAGAACCGTCCTTGCTTCGTTACTCGAACTTCTATTGCCAAAATTAGCTGATTGAAAATCGAACAAACACTGCAAGCCCTACTGAACCACTTCCTCAACATTTAGAGTTTTCTGTTGAAACTTCGCAGGTTGGGAGCTCGCCAAAGAGACCACGCGGCCATGGAAAAGATGTGAACTTGTTCCTGACAGAGACGTTGCGATAGCTCCTAAAACCAGTCAAAGAAAGGCACCTGCAGATATTGATCCACTCGAATTCGCAATGGACATTATAGCCAAACAAGTCTGTCCTTCATACAATCCTTAAACACATGAGTGACATCCTCAAGCCCTTCTCCACACATAACATAGACAGGATCAAAATCCAGCCCCCCTTTGTTAAGTTCTCTTAGAACGGGTAACTGGTTTATATAAGCACGGAAAAGAAAATGTTTTACCTTAGCTGGCATACCCTGCTTCCAAATAACAAGGAGGTACCCACTCCGAATTGAATACTGTCCATCCTTGTTTCATTCCAAATAACAATATTAGTAGGACGAGATAAACTCAACGGTATCACAACAATAGTTCTAGCTTCACTTTGAGTAAAAATGGATCTAACAAGATTATCATTCCATGTAAGCGACTCAAAATCGAAAAGATCACTTACAGTAGCTGTGTGACTTAGGATTGAAACTGGAGTGTAGCTCCCTTAGGAAGCCATTTGTCATGCCAAATACGAATAGTTGTTCCATTTCCCACACGCCATCGACACCCTTTCTCAATGATCCACCTAACATTAACCAGACTAAACCATGTGAAATTAGGTTGAAAACCCCTCCTCGACTCCAAAAAGTTAGACGTTGGGTAGTATCTCGCTTTCAAAATTCTAGCCAGCATCGAAATAGGAAATTTGAGAAGCCGCCATCCTTGCTTGGCCAGCAAAGCCAAATTAAAAAATATGAACAGCACCAAACCCAACACCACCCCCTGCTTTTGCATAACAAAGCTTGTCCCATGAGATGAGCTCCAGTGAATCTTTTTCTCATCAACTTTCTGCCTCCACCAAAAATTTGCAACAAGTGATTCAATTTTACGGCAAACCTCCAATGGGAAGAGAAAAACAGCTCATAATATAGTTTGGAATAGCTTGTGCCACTGATTTGATGAGGATTTCTTTACCTGCCCTTGATAAAGTCTTCTCCTTCTACAGTGTTATTTTATAGTATTTTAATATAGTTTTTATTAGGATTTTTAGTATTTTTAATTACTTTATTTAGTTTTTATTTTAGTTTTATTTATGTTTTTATGTAAAGCTTTCTTGAATTATAATTCACTTGATCTTAAGGAAATTTATAGGGTTTTGACACATAAAAGAGCAAAATAAAGCAAAACACTCGGGCTCTAGCACGCTCTGCCCGTGCACATCAGCACACCCGTGCTAGATTCAAGGAAAATTAAGTGGAGACTCAGACTCTAGCACGCTCAAGCTGTGCTATATGACATGCCCGTGCCAAAAGAGGACATCAACCCAAAGGCGCGTTTGCCTAAGCACGGCCCGTGTTGCATTTCATCATGGAGACTCAGAGCCTAGCACGGCCTAGCCGTGCTATGTGGCATGCCCGTGCCACAAATCCTTATCTAGGATTGCCCCTGAGCACGGCCCGTGCTGAACCCTCCGTAGAATCAAGTTTCGACATGCCCAGACCGTGCCTCACAGCACGCCCGTGCTATAAATCAAGTGCTGTTTGAGTCGAAAACGCCAGCCAGTCCCTATCACTTACATGGGCCCGCCTGAATACTTTCTTGATGTGCAAATCAAGTTCTAATCCTACTTAGGCGCATGGAAGAGTCCTAATTGAGAAGAAATTCAAAGCCTAACCAGTTTCCTATTTCCAAAAAGATTTCTTACTTAACGAGGACCCTATTTCCTAAACGAAGTCGGATTTTCTCCTAGGAAATCTATATAAAGAGAGGAGCCATTCGTTATACTGTTCATCTCCAGCTTTGATAATTTTTGTTATACTGTTCTTCTCTCTCTCCAAGACTTCAAGTGTTCAAGATTTGTGCCAAGATTCAAGGAAGCCGTCCAGAATTAATTGTTGACTAGTTTTTATCTCTAAACTCTTAATCTTGTTTTATTCTTTCTTTATTCTGATTGATTATGGAATTTTTATCAAGTATTATTGAGTTTTATTTAATTACTATGTCGAACTAAACTCTCATACTAGGGATTTGATGTAGCTTAATTTCTTTTCCAATTTATAATATTAGATTTGTTTTTCTTTGTTCAAAGTATAATTTATTATTAAACTTAATGCTTGCAGGCAGAGTTTCTCCCCTGGATTGATTTATTTCGTTAATCACTATTAGGAGAAGGGTTCTTGATATGAAAAAAAGTAATAAATTACATGAGAATAATAACTTGATGCGGAAGCTATATGGTTTGACTCATGGGGGGGTTTTCATAAGTTAATGACCTTAAGTTATGAATTCACAAAACAAACTATAAAACATAACGATTAATCCATGTTTGATTGCACTATTGGAAGATAGGTCATTAGACCGAGTTAAAATAGCCAATAATACATCAGGAGAGCTTGTTAGTGATTTAGGGTTGTTTCCCCTACTTGAACAATTAAAATTGATTCATGAACTAATAAAATAAATTAGATAGAATTAAGTGAAGTCAAAATCCCTAGTAGCCTTTAGACCCTGATTTCTTTTAATCAAAATTGATTTGCTTGATTTCTTTTTATTCTCTTTTACTTGTTGAATTTAATTTCTTAAAATAACTCCCATTATTGCTGTTTAAATAATAGTAGGTTAACATAATTTTGGTACTTGGTATACAATCCTTATGGACACGATACTTTACTCATTCTATATTACTTGTTGCGATTTTGTACACTTGCGAAAATCACTGTCAAGTTTTTGGCGCCGTTGTCGGGGATTGGCGTTACCTATATCAATACTAATATCCCTATTATTAATTTAGATATTTGTTTCTATTTTTTATTTATTTAATTTAATTTTTCTGGAAGATTATTTCAGGTGTTTATACCAAGAAGATAAAGTAGAACTGAACCCTTGATCTTTGATCTAGAAATCGAAAAAACTTATTGTAGGAACAACGCTGCTAGAAGAGCATGTGAGAACAAACCAGAACAGTAAGCAAACATGGACGATGAAGTTAACCCTCAGAATGGACCTCAACCCCATGTCCGCACCTTGCGAGATTACACAACACCTTCTCTCAATGGAACAACCTCGAGTATCACTTGACCTAGGGTGGAAGCTAACAATTTTGAAATTAAACCTGCAATTAACCAAATGCTTTCCTCCTCAATTAAATATGGAGGTTTACCTAGTGAAGATCCTAATGCCCATATCACTAATTTCCTGGAGATTTGCGATACTTTCAAACAAAATGGAGTTTCTGAGGATGCCATAAAATAATGACTCTTTCTTTTCACTCTTAGGGACAAAGCACGATCCTGGTTACAATCATGCCCTGCTGGAAGTTTTACAACATAAGAAGATAGCCCAAAAATTTTTAGCAAAATTCTTTCCATCTTCAAAGACCATAAAACTGCGCAATGAGATAATGACCTTTGTCCACCATGATCAAGAGAGTTTGTATGAAGCTTGGGAGAGATTCAAGGACTTATTGAGAAAGTGCCCACATCACAGCTTACCTAAGTGGTTACAGGTACAAACCTTTTATAATGCATTACTCCTAACATTAAGATTACTCTAGATGCAGCTGCAGGTAGATCTTTTGAAAGAAAAGAAATTGATGAGGCATATGACTTGATAGAAGAGATGGCAAGCAATAGCCATTATCAAAGCAACTCTAAAAGGAAGAAGACTGCAGGAGCTTATGAGATGATGTCATCACTGCACTCAATGCCAAGGTAGACAATATGGTAAGGAAGTTGGACTTATTAACTACTAACTCGGTTAATTCTATTGTGCAAGCTTGTGACAAGTGTAATGGACAACATGAGATTGGGAGAATGCATGTTAGATTCTTTAAATCCATAAACTTTGGAGCAAGTAAATTATGTGATGAATCAAGGAAGGAAGAATTACCCGTACTCTAACTCTTATGATAACAGGTTGAGAAATCACCTTAATCTTTCGTATGGGAATCCAAACAACGCCTTTAACGCACCACCAGGTTTTCTACCTCAAGAGGAAAAGTCTCATGATGATCTCCTTACTTCCCTCTCTAAATCGCACATGGACTTCATGAACGAAACCCGAGGAAACAACAAATCAAACAAGCTGCGATAAGGAACTTGGAGATTCAAATAGGACAGTTTGCAACATAATGGCCTCCTGACCCCAAGGTACATTGCCTAGTAATACTGAAAAAAATCCTAAGGAACAAGTACAAGCTATCACCTTGAGGAGTGGCAAACAGTTAAAGGATCCACCCAGGATGGAGAAGGAGAAGGAAGAGTAGAAAAAAGTCCCCATCATTGACCTAGAAAAGAAAGAGGAAGTACAACCCTATGTTCCACCTATTCCTTTCCCACAAAGGTTAAAGAAAACACAAGATGATAAGAGTTTCCTTAAATTTCTTGATGTCTTCAAAAAGCTTCAAATCAACATCCCTTTTGCTGAAGCCCTTGCTCAAATGCCCAGCTGTGCAAAGTTTCTAAAAGAGATCCTGAGCAAGAAAGGAAGATTGATGATCAAGGAATGGTAATGTTGACAGAGGAGTAGTGCAATCATTCAAAATAAATTAGCTCCAAAATTAAAAGATCTAGGAAGTTTTTCTATCCCTTGTAATATTGGAAATATTTACTTTGAAAAAGCTTTAGCAGATTTAGGTGCTAGCATTAATCTTATGTCTTATGAAGTTTTTAAGATGCTAGGGATGGGAGACCTAAAACCAACAAGGATGTCTCTACAGTTGGCAGATCGATCCATCAAATATCCAAGAGGGATTGTAGAAGATGTGCTCGTCAAGGTAGGTAAATTTATCTTTCCTGTTGACTTTGTTATTCTTGACATTGATGAAGATAGAGAAGGATCCTTAATCCTTGGAAGGCCCTTTCTTGCAACTGCACAAGCATTGATTGATGTGTATGAAGGTAAATTAACCTTGAGGGTAGGTCAAGAAGAGGTTGTTTTGATGTTCTTAAATCTTGTAAATTTCCCATGGATTATAATGGTTGTTTTAGGATTGATGTTGTTGATGAATGTGTAAAAGAGACTTTGCATATTAAAGATAAAGAAGACATTAATAATCCAAGCATAGATGAGAAAGAAACCCTTTCCTAAAATTCTATACACTCTAGGTATTTCTATTCTTTTTTTTTTTTTTTTTTTGTACAATTTGTTGATGAAAACTTCTACTATTTATAGGAGAAGGGGATGCGTTAATCAACTCGTCCAACGACTGCGCGCAATTAACGCGTCCATCTTCAATTGTTGGCGTAGCCTTCTTTGAACAAATAAAAAAAAACGTGTTTTTCTTTTTTTCTTTTTCAAACTGTGTGGGTCCCACATGTCAGCGGGACCCACAACACTGCTCACTGCAATGAACTTGCACTTCCACATTTTTATTTTCATCTGCATATTTAGTTATATCATATTGTAAGTTAAATGTCATAAAGAAGAATTAACGAGTTCATTGTAAAGTTATAATATTGAGCTTACTCTTATCATTTTCGTTTCTTAAATTCACCTTTTCCTCCTCCTTTTCCATGATCTTATCAGTTCTTGGTTCTGCTTTTCCATTTTTATTTCCAAAATCATTGTTTGGATAATTGATTTCAAAAGTTGATGGATCAAAGATAACAACATGAAATCTCGAGTGCCCTTTACATTCAAAGCTTAAAAGGTAACGATGGCAGATTGAGTTGTCTTCAACAAAATCTGACCATCAAATGTATTTTATCATCCTTTGTACCCCCAACTTCCCATACTTTTCCATTATGAAGAGACGGTCTTGCTGTTAGAAAATAAAAGATATAGTCCGTGGAAATAGAAAAGTGCATTGATAGTGTATTCACTATTCTTAAGGAATTAAAGCCCTTATTATTTTGTATTCTGGGTTTGTTTACATTATTTCTCCAGGATTTTACAAAGCAGTATTTAACACGAGAAAAAATGAAATAATCGTATGAGTTAAACAAATATTTTATATTGATAATGGAACTTGAATAGCCGGGCACTAGCAGTTTCCTTTTATTCAAATTTAGTAACTTAAAATAACAGTTACTTGTATTAATCAATTAATTAATTTCTAATTTAAATAATAATAAAATAACATTTTAAAATTAATAATAATAATAATAATATTAAAAAATATTAACAATTTAATTATTTTAGGCCCAAGGCCAAGTACCAAATTTTTTGACTCTAAATATTTTATAGTCAAATTTTGGTTTCTCTCCATATTCTCCCACCATCTATTTTATTCAAATTATAATATTAAATATTTATAAACACCAGTAACCTTTTGTATCGTTTCCACATGGGATAGCTCAACTTATATAATCTGCTAACTACACTAACACTTTTAATATCAGAAAGCTCAAAGAAAATGTTCCGTTGTGGGTCAAATTGACTTTCAACTTTAGAGTTTGCAATTTAAAAAGTACTAGTTTTTCGCTAGTTTATTAATATTTTATATGGTATTAAGTATTGATTGTAAGTCTCCTCTTATATTATCTAGAATTTATAATATTAAAATATGATTTCATATTTATATGAACGTGAATACAATAGCTAAATAATAATTATAGTAAAAAATATTATATTTATATAAAGTTCAGCTCAATTTTTAAATAGAATTGTAATATCAATACAATTCTTCAAATCAACTTATAGATAAACACATATACACGATTAGTTTTATTTTTTAAATATTAGACATAATTATATTTTTAGTGTCTCAACTTTATATTCTTTTATATTTTGGTGCCTGATTGGAAAACAATAGCAATTGAGTGCATAAATTTTTCAAAATTTACAATTAGGTGTCTTCGGCTAAGTTAGCAAATCGAAAAAGTGATGAATAGGTAAATATAGGACCCACTTTCTTTACATGCGATAGCTGATGTGGACAAAAAGAATTCCAAATTAGCTACGTCAGCAAATCTAACTTGGACTTTATGAAAATTGTGTTTTTTAACCTCCATTTAATCTTGTGCTTCATTCTCTCAAATCTTTTGACCCAAAACCTCAATCTCTCACCCTTAATGTGATGGTAATGGTAAATCAATGGTCAAGATTTCAAAACCACTTCATCTTCTTCTTTTTCTTTTTTCTTTTCCAGCTTAAAAAATATTCAACACCCATATTCAGACGATTCTTCACCCATTTCAATTCGTTGTCCATCTCAATTCTTGGTGCCGATAAACAAATTGTCATTTACTTCACAAGATCTCTCCATGGACGATCGTTTCGTGAAGGAGCTGCAACGGATCTTTGGCGACAGTCAATCAAATTGGGGCAAATTTTATGTGTGTGGTTGTTGAAAAACTAGTAGGGGCTGATTGTCAATTTGTTATTTCCTATACATTTCACTACAAAAAAAACGCTCAATTGCGACCGATTTTTGCGACCGACTTAATTCGGTCGCAATTTTGCGACTGATTTGGACTTATAATAAATCGGTCGCAAATTTTGGCGCTGAAAATTCCCGCGAGAATGGTTAATGATTTGCGACCTGTGTACTACGGATTTGCGACCGATTTTGTGACCGATGTGCGACTAAGTGTTTTTCTGTCGCAATATTTCGCGCGTCAAAAATGAGGCAAAGTTCTGAGACCGATTGGAGACTACATTGCGACCGATTTTTTTGCGACCGATATATTTAGTCGCAAATCGGTCGCAAATTTTGAGCCTAGTCAAACGACGTCGGCTCATTAAAAATTGCGACCGATGGTTATAAAATTTGCGATCGATGTTTCGGTCGCAAAAATTAGGGCTTTAAACGCCGGGCCCTCTCTTTTTTCTTTTTTCTTCTTTCTCTCTTCTCCTTCTCCTCTCCTCTCCTCCGTCCGTAGCGCCGCTCCGGCCCCTCCTGACACCGTTTGACGCCGCCAGCCCCGCTCGCTTTGCACTCCGGTCACTCTGTTTCGAAACAATCTGAGGTTAGTTTTATTTTGCGATTAATTTTTCCAATTTTTTTTTTTCGATTTTATTTGTTTTTATTATATTAAGTTATGGTTGATTTTGTATATAGAGTTGCGATTAGAATTT
>NW_028322556.1:0-52271 GCF_041381405.1 Jatropha curcas | reverse complement strand
AAATATCTTGGTTAATGGTTATAAAAATATTTAATGATACAAAACTGTTGTTATAAGTGTATTCAAATTCTCATCCATTTAATTTTTTTTGTTGGTTGGTAATAGTTATAAGAAGAGAGGGAATAAAATTTTTGAAATTCAAATTTAATTCTCTACTTTACTACCTCTGTTCCATAATATTATTACAGTTGAAAAAATAATTTATTCTAAAATATTTATCACATATATGATTTCAAGGAATATTAAATACGTTTTCATATTTACCATTTATATGATCAATAATTACCACTTTAATTTAATGATTTTCTTATAAAATTAGCATTAAATTAAAAATAATATAGTCAATTTATTCAATAATTATAAACTTAAATAAATGTAATAATTTTTAAAAAAAATTTAAAATTTCAAATATAACAATTATTATAAAATAGAAATAGAACGACGAATAAGCTAAACTCGTCGGTTTTCAACATGGACAAAGCTTCTCCTAAAGATCACCGACATACTGTAACATATATTGACACATGGAAAAGATGGTGTGGTGGCAAAACCTGGATTTAAACAAACCACTGATTGAGTGCATTCTATCCATTACATAGGTTCCATTGTCCATTTCAGATCAACTTTTTGACCCAAATATACAAGTAAACGAGTCGTTTCCTGCCCGTGTCAATCTTATCTTCGATAATAATAATGTTATGTCTACAGCATCATAGTAGTGACGGATTTGTTTATCCTTCAATTTAGTATTCCCTCTTTTTTATTAATTTATAGTTTATCTTTTTATAGCGTCTTAAAATAATAATTTTATTTGTATTTTTAAATTTATTATTCTCTTTATTCTAAAATTGTAGTCTTACTTTTATTTTGGCCGTCCTAAAATAATTATACCATTTTTCTTCACTTTTCCATGATATCTTATATAATAATTTATGTAAATAATTAGAATTAATTGAATTTACTGGACAGAGGTGAAAACGATTTAAGATAATTAATTTTAAAATTTACTATACTAACTATTCATTATATTTTAAAAGTTTTAAAGAATTATTAATACACATTCTTTTGAGTATATATATGAAAAAAATATATATTTAAACTAATTTAACTAATTTTTTAAATTTTTAAAAATATTTGAGATTTAATTTTAAAGCTGAAAGATTATAAGAGTTTATAAAGAAAATTTATTATTAAAAATAAAATTTTAGAAGGATAGTGAGTGCTTTCCATCCCTTTTATGTTCATTAGTGATTATAACATAATATGTCGGCAAAAAAAGTGTGTGGTCATTTCTTATCGAAATAAATTAATATGGCAAAACTATAATGTCTATTTTGTTTGCTTTTTTTTTTTTTTTACAAAACTTAAAAATTCATTAATAATGAATATAAATTCAATACATCATAATATTCTTATAGGAATAAGAAATATAATATAAAAAAATTAAAATCTTCTTCTTGATCTTGGCCAAAGATGCTAATCTTCTGTGTAAAACTGATCTATTTGCAAATGAGATAACAAAAGAAACCTTCCAAAATATTGTCTCGAACATTATTTTTTTAGAAATTTGTTACAACTGATACCCGCAGAAGAGTTTAATTATCCAAACTTTAATGAGAGAAACTAACCACACTACTAGGCTCCATTGATAAAAGAACTTTACCTGAACTTGAAGATCTGAAGTCTTCAACTGCAAACAATCAACAATCCATCTTGTCTTTCGAATTGTTGACAGTAATTTTCGCAAGTGTACGAAATCGTAACGAGTAGTATAGAATGAGTAGAGTATCGTATCCACAAGGATTGTATACCAAGTACCAAAATTATGTTAACCTATTATTATTTAAACGGCAATAAGGGAAATTATTTTAAGAAATTAAATTAAACAAATAAAATAGAACAAAAAGAAATCAAGCAAGAATATTTGACGAAAAGATATCAAGGATTTAAATTTATTAGGGATTTTGACTTCACTTAATTCTATCCAATTTATTTTATTAGTTTGATAATCAATTTTAATTGTTCAAGTAGGGGAAACAACCCTAAAATCACTAATAAGCTCTCCCGATGTATTGTTAGCTATTTTAACCCAGTCTAATTACCTATCTTCTAATAGCGCAATCAAACATGAATTAAATCATAAGTTTTATGGTTGTTTTGTGAATTCATAACCTAAGGTCATTAACTTATGAAAACCCCCATAAGTAAAACTATATAGCTTCTGCATTAAACTATTATTCTCATGTAATTTATTACCTTTTTCATATCGAAAACCCTTCTCCCGATAGTGATTAATGAAATAAATCAATCCAGGGGAGAAATTCTGCCTGGAAGCATTAAGTTCAATAATAAATTATATCATGAATAAGGAAAAACAAATTTAATATTATAAATTGTAATCAAAATTAAGCTACATCAAATCTCTAGTATGAGAGTTTTAGTTCAATATAGTAATTAAATAAAACTCAATTAAACTTGTAAATATTCTCATAATCAACATGAATATTGAAAATAAAACAAGAAAAGAGTTTAGAAATAAAAACTAGTTAATGATTGGCTTGGGCGGCTTCTTGAATCTTGACACAAATCTAGAATACTTGAAGTCTTGGAGAGAGAGAGAGAGAGAGAAAACAATAGAACAAAAGACTGGAATATACAATGAATGGATCCTTTTGACTACGGCTAGGTTCTCTATTTATAGACTTTCTTGAATATTTTCGTGTTCGTTTAAGAAAGTGAATCTTTATTGAGTAAAAAAACTTTTGGAGATAGAAACTGTTTAGGCTTTGTATTTCTTCCAAATTAGGACTCTCCTAGCGTCTAAATAGGATTTAAACTTGATTGGTACCTCAGAAAAGGATCTCATGCGGGTCCATGCAAGCGGTATGGGCTAGAACTGACATTCTCGGCCCAATGCAAAAATCTGGTCTTCAGCACGGGCATGTTATCTGGCACGGCTTGGGTGCAGTCTTTTCTGCATTTTGGCTGATTTTCTATAAAAATTCTAACAAAATTCCTCAAGATCAAGTGAAATATGATTCAAGGAAGCTTTGAACAAAACATAAATAAAACTAATAAAAACTAATTAAAGTAATTAAAATACTAAAATCCTAATAAAAACTATATTAAAATACTAGAAAATAACACCTATCAACTGTCCAAAAATAAAAGATCCAACTCCTCAACAAAGAGGAACAACCCCATGAAAGGAGTGTCAAAACTTAAATACTAAAGAAAATAATTTGCTCTTTTATTGTATATCGTTCATCAACTTATAGCAGTCCTAATTATATATAACAACCCCTAATTACTAAATAGGAAGATGCATGTAAATATACTAAGAAAAGACTTACAAGTAAGGAAGGTCTACAAAAGAATCAATAGCATATCTCCAAAGATACACGAAAAATAAGGCTACAAATAAATGTAAAATATATTCCTTAACACTAACCCCCCCCCCCCTAAGTTGAAGATGGGGAAGGCACAAAACGAAGCTTGTCACGATGAAGTTCAAAGACATGCTGATTAAGAGGCTTTATGAGAATATCTGCAAGTTGATCATCATTCAAAGGAACTTGGATATGTTGCAACTGAACTTGTTCACACACAAATTGATAGTCTAGCTCAATATGTTTAGTGCAAGCATGAAAGACAGGATTAACACATAAATAAATGGCACCAAGTTCATGCAGCAAAGAGCGAAGTCACATCATCTCTATAGTAGTATTGGCCATAGCCTTATACTCACTTTTAGTGGAAGAGCGAGTAATGATTGGTTGTTTCTTGGATTGCCAGGATATTAAATTGGAGCCTAAACAATAGCATAACCACTTGTAGAATGACAATCATCCAGACAACCTTTGCAGTCACTATCTGAAAATAATTGCAAAGCAAGATCACTGGACTTTGTAAAGAATAACCCATAATTATGAGTGCCATTAAGATAACGAAGCAACCTTTTAATAGTTTTCCAATGTTCATCAGTAGTACTATGCATAAATTGTGATACTTTATTAACACATAAGGCTAAATTTGGATGAGTTAAAGTGACATACTGAAGAGCACCAGAACTTGACGATATAGCTGAGGATTATCATATGGGCAGCCAAACATCTTAGATAAAGTTGGGCTAGTAACCACGGGCGTGGTGCATGGCCTAAAAGCCTTTAAGCCATGCCGAAGAAGCAGATCACCAATGTAATGGTGTTGGGTAAGAACCAGCCCCCCCCCCCCTCGGTCGAGTGAACCTCAATGTGTAAGAAAAAATTCAATGGTCCAAGATCACAGACTGGAAAAGTACCCTGAATACTGTGAAGAAGCCAATCGGGTTTACTAACTTCTGAACAAGTAACAAGCATATCATCACACATAAACCAGGACATAAAAGTTCAAATCAACGTTATTCAAAATAAATAGAGAATTGGACAGCTTTAGAAGAAATAAAGCCAAGACTATATAAGAAAGTGACAAGACGATGAAACCATGCCCTTGGAGCTTGCTTGAGACCATATAAAGATTTATTCAACCTGTAAACATAATAAAAATGAGTACCACTAATACAACATTGAGGTTGTTCCATAAATATTTCATGATCCGAAAACCCATTGAGAAAAAGCATTGGATATATTAAATTGGTGAATAGGCGAATTATGCATTGTAGCCAAGGCAAGAACAATGCGAATGGTGGTCATTTTAACAACCGGACTAAAAGTCTCATTATAATCAATATCAGATTCCTAGGCAAAGCCTTTAGCCACTAGTCACGCCTTATAATGCTTAACTCAGTATTATCAAGAGGATGAGGAACCAAACTCCAAGTTTTGGTGGCAAGAAGAGCATCATATTCAGCCTTCATAACACTCTTCCATTTTATATATGGGCTTGCTTGCTTGCTTAAAGGTTTGGGGCTCATGATGGAGATAGTCTTTCTAACGATAAGCAAAGTGTGCTTCGCGTTGGGCCATTGTGGTGGGGCATAAGGTCATCTAGTGAATACGAGGTGGGTCTGATTGAGTGAAGGATGTCGGATAACTGGTTAGTCTACAACTAAGTTAAGTGGTGGTGGTGAGATGGATGAAGTTGGAGGAGAGACAGTATTAGGCGAAATGCATAGTAAGAGGGATGAAGTGGAATGAGGAGTGATCAAACCTAAATTACCTCCAGAGGCCACATAAGAATAAGTTGTATTTGTGATAGTAAGCCAAGGTGATGGTCATTCTAACAAGCTGGAAGGACCTAACTGAGCAAGAGATTTATAGAGAAAAAAATTTTTTCATGCAAGATAACATGGCGAGCAAGATAGACATGATTACTGGGGACATCTAAACAACAAAATGTAGCATGAGATGGACTAGGACACAATAGACACAAGGTGCAGACCCGAAATGAAAATTTATGCTTATTATAGGGACGCAAGAATGGATAAACTACACAACCAAATGGTTTTAAATTCATGAGTGAAGGATTTTTACCAAAGAGCGTTGAAAATGGAGAAGTTTTATTTAAAACATTTGAAGGCAAGTATTTATTAATGAAACACTAACCTCAAAGGCATAGCTCCAAACTTTAAAGGAAGAGAAGCATGAGCAAGTAATGTTAAACTATTATCAACAACGTGTCAAATTTTACGTTCAGCAATCCCATTTTTGTTCATGTGTATATCGACATGCAATATGATGAACAATACCCACATTTTTAAAATATTGATTTAATTTTTGATATTCCACCGCTCCAATCAGAGTGGAAGGCTTTAATGGAAGTGTTAAAATGACGATGAGCATAATTTTGAAACTGAATAAATATAGAATAGATGTTACTTTTCTACTTTAAAAAATAAATCCATAAATACCTTGTAAAATCATCAATAATAATACCATATAATGAAAAACCCAAAGTAGACAAAATAGGGGCTAGACCCAAACATTCAAATGAATAATATCAAAAGGAGCAGTGTTTTCATGTTCAACAGATGCTAAAGGAACCCTAGACAATTTGCCTAAACAACATGCAGAACAAGGACTTAATTTAAAAGAGGATGTAGCTAAATTAGATGTGCGAAGAAGTGAGAGAGAAGCCGAGAATTGGGATGACCCAATCGAACATGCCAATCATCAAAAGAAGGAACTATTGTCGTCATAGCTTGCTTGGTTGGAAGAGCATACACACCATTCTCATTGGGGCCTTTGAAGAGTATTTGTTTGGTCACCTAATCTTTTATCAAAAAATATGATGGCCCAAATTCAAAGAAAATAGAATTGTCAAAGGCACACTTTTGAATATATAAATGATTCTTAGTAATGGAAAGAACACAAAGTGTATGTGTAAGATGCAAGGAACCATATATAGAGGGAAGAGCAATATTACCAGTATGAGATATGTTCAATCCTTGCCCATTGCCAACAAAGAGGGTACCATTACCTTGATAAGGAACAGGTGCTTACAAACTAGAAAAATCAAGTGTAAAATGAAAATTGGCAACAGTATCAAGATAATAAATCGGTGGAGTGAAGCATGATATGTTGATGTAGTCATGGAAGACCCAGAAAAAATTAGCTTGTGGCTGAATGCTAGTATGTGTCTGGGCAAAGTTTGCCTGTGATTGAAAAGGAGGGCGAGATTGATAGTTAGGCTGATAATGTAGCTTATAAGTGAAAGTAGAGTGATTCTTTCATGTTGCAAATCTGCTAAGGCCCTCTTGGCCTGAAATTATTTTGACCAGAACAGTAATTAGAACCAGAATTAGGACAACGAGGACCAAAATTTCCAGCTTGTTGAGGAGATGGTGAGGGCAAACAAGTGGCAACAGTAGCCATATTAGTCATAGGTGGTTCAAGAGAACTTTTAATCAAGATTTCATGTGCTATTAACTGGCCAAAGAGCTCATGAAAAGAAACAGGATCAGGACGTAAATTCAAGTGATAATACTGTGATACTCATGACCAATATTGCTCAATTTGAACGCAGCTGGAGGCATAGGACGACCGGCTGCCTCAAGTTCATCCGGAAGAGCTTTTGCCTTCTGTAAATATGGAGCAACAAATAAATCATTTCGTTTTAATTCTTGGAGCTCGATATGAATCTGAAGTTGACAGTTTTGAGAAATGGAGCTAAAAGCATTGGCCAAAGCTATCCAAGCAGAAGAAGCAGATGTAAGACTAGTAATATAGGGTAAAATCTCTTCAGTTAAGGAAGAAAGGATGCAAAATAAGACCATTTGATCTTTCTTAAACTAAGAAGCATATTCAGGATTTTCAACTTGTTGGGCAGCGTTGGTAGAGGATGATACAATTTCGGTGGGAATAGGATGAGTGGGATCAATGACATGAATGAGATTTTGATAGTTAAGTAATGGAATAAATTGTGTTTTCCATGCGAGGTAATTTTTAGGGGTAAGCTTGATTGAAAAAGAATGGTTTGTAGAGATGATGGGATGAGAAGAAGAAAAATGTGCAGGTATAATAGCTGTGGAGCTGTTTTCAGTTGCCATGGTTAAAAAAAAAAAAAAACTATGGCTTTGATACCATGTCAAAACTTAAATACTGAAGAAATAATTTGCTCTTTTATTTTATATCATTCATCAACTTACAGCAGCCCTGTTTATACATAACAACTTCTAATTACTAAATAGGAAGACGCATGTAAATATAGTAAGAGATGGCTTCTACAAGTAAGGAAGGTCTACGAAAAAATCAATATCATATCTCTAAAGATACACGAAAAATAAGGCAACAAATAAATGTAAAATATATTCCTTAACAAGGAGAGAAATTAATAACCTCACTAAGAGGGTACTAAAAACACTCAAGATTATAGTCTTTGACCTTATTTAAAAATTATTACATTCTCCCTCATATGTAACTTATTGAAGAAAACTCGGCACCTAAATTTCCTAGCATTATTATCATAGCAAGCAGCGGAGGAGGGAAGGAAGGGAATTTGCGGATTTGCTTTCACACAAGCTCCTCCGTGGTTTAGTGGTGCTGTAGTCTTTTTCCAAATTTTTTTTTTTCTTTTAGTTGGTCTTTTATTCTATAATATTTTATTTTTAGCTGATCTTTAAAAATTGTAATAAAAACGAACCTTATTTCTCTTTTATAATCGTACTTTCCTTTTGAGTAATTTATTTATAAACTATTGAAGAAAAGTAAATATTTAAATTTAAAAAGTAAACTTTTAAATTAAAGAAAGCAACCAATAAGTATTTTCAATCGCCATTTATCATTAATTTTGATTTTGAATTTTGTTTAATTTTAGTTTTAGGTTCGAGTTTATTCTATGAATACAATGAATACACAAAGGTCGCATAAATATTAAATTATAAAACTAGTATTATAAATTTATAATCCAATTCATTGTTTATTATTGATTATTTAGTTAAAACTTAACTTGTAAAATCTTAAAATTTTATTGAATAAATACATAATATTTAATTTATTTAAAGAGAAAATTTTAATATTATAACTCATGATTCTATTTTAATAATATGAGATTAAATTGATCAAATTTTAAATTTATTCAAAGTTGATTTTTTTCTTCTTACAGTCAATGATAGTCTATAATGTATTTTCATAATTTCATTTGTTTTAGCAAATATTTTAAAATAGTATTTTTAAATTTTAAAAATTAAAAAAATATTTTTTTAATAATTTTAATAAAATTATCAAATAAATTCTAATATATAATTAAAATTAATATTTTGAAAAACTGTGGTAAATTATAACTTCATATAGTTTACATGATAGGCAGTAGATTTTCCATAATAATACGTCAATATCAAATTGTATATATATTTTCAATGTTAACCATTCATTTTTGAAGAATAAATATAAATACACGAAATGCAATAAAAATAAAGACATAAGCTGGATCTTTGCTAAAAAAAATACTTAATTTAATGAAAATTGAATTTTAAAAAATATAATAACATTTTAAAATTTAAGCACTAGTAGTTATTTTTATTATAATTTCTAGTATGAAAATTTTAAGAAACCATTATTTATTTCCATTGAAAGTTATTTTTTATATTAAATATCTTTAATATTTTGTGATTATTGTCTTCATTAAAAAATTTTTGACCATTTGTAATATATATTGTTGATATGGAATGATAAACATATCTCGCCGCCTAAGAAAAAATCCTAGCTTCGTCACTAATAGCAAGTAATAATATATCAACTCCTAACTAATTAAATATATGAAAAGAGAATGAATATGATCATTATAATGGACATGATGCAACTCATAATGGATTAACAAGCAAAATGGTTAAGTACATAAATTCATCTTTGAAATCTGTTATTTTAACCTCTTTACGTCTCCAACTTTTATTCTAGCAAATAAAAGGCTTCAACAGATAAAATCACACAGTTAAATATTTCAACTTGCAAAATCATTTCATTAAGCATTTCAACTTGCAAAAGTTAATCAAATTACACACCTATTAAATAGTTAAAAATTGTGAAAATTATTATTCCGAAAGTTGTGCTAACTATATATCAAATCAATATTTTATATATAAAAACTAAAAATCTTAAAAAACTATTGTTGTTAGTATAAAAAGTATATAATGTTATTAAAATTTATAAGTTTAAGTGCACAATAGGTTATCCATAAAGTTTAAGGGTGCCAAAAAATTAAAATTATAAAATTCAAAAGTAAATTTATGTATTCGGCCCAAGCAAATGCTCCTGCATTCTAACACTTGTGGCTGTCGCAAAAAATTAAGTAATAAAAGGAGATGAGACTTTGATAAAATTGTTGAGATGTTTAATACTTGAGATATTCAAGTCATTCTTAAACATCTATTGAGTTTGGAAAATAGAGAAGATAAGTTGATTTGGCATTATGAGATGAAGAGAATTTATAGTGTGAAATCATTTTATTATTTAGCTCTTCGGGTATTAAGGCAAGGTGGTACGAAATTAGGAAGTGACTATGGGAAGAAAATTTAGAGAATAGATGTTACACCAAAAATGATAGTTTTTTGGAGAGTGTGTAGAGGAATAGTGCCTACAAGAGATAAACTTAAGGAGAGAGGATGACTATTAATTCAAGATGTAGCTTCTGTTTTATGGGAGAAGATATTGGCCAGATCATTTAGAATGTCTTGAATCATTTGTTGTTCAAGTGTTAGACTTCTTCATGATTAGTGCACCGCAGATGGTGCGATATTAAAAGATTTGAGGTTTAGCAGGCTTTGGCATTGTTTTTTGAGGATGATGAAGGCACTTTTATTTCGGCAATTTCTGAATTTTTTTTATACATACAGAGATCCTCTTTTAGTTAAAGCCTTGGCTCTTTGGTCCTTTTCACATTGGCTTCAGGATAATATGCTTAATCTATGATGCATCTACACAGATTGTCAATCTCTTCTTTGTGCTGTGAACTCTCGTTTTATAGATATTTCAGAATATGACTTAACAATTAATGATTGTAAAAATTGTTAGCCTCTAGGCCAAATGTGGCTGTTAAATAGGTCAGTAGACAAGTCAATATTATAGCTCATTCTCTAACTAGAGCTTCATATTCTTATGCTCGTTTCATTTGTGGGAGTAGATTCCACAATGTTTATTACTTTATTATGATGATTAATATAATCTTCTTGATTTGCTTTTCTATTAAGATCCAAAATGCAACTAAATAATGAACAAAACGCAAAATGAAGTGACGACGTTTTTTTCATTAATTAAACGAAACGTTTTAAGTTATTTGCCACTGTACTATTTCTCTTCTTCCTCAAACTCGCGCCAATTTCAAATTTCTTAATGAAGAAAAGAAACGGCAGTTGCATTAGTTCTTAAGTCATTGAGTTTGTCAAATGAGTAGTTGTAATTGTTTTGCTGACTAGAATTAGATTTTTTTTTTTTTTTTTTTAGATATTTTTCTTCCTTTTTAAAGCTTCTATGAGCTTCCTGAATATAATTTTGTATATATGCACTCTACTTTCATCAGTGAAGAATGAATGAAGTTGTCTATCTTCATCAATTCTAATATGGTATCAGAGTAGTCAACTCGTTAATCTCCTTAGGTGATCTTGTTCTTCTGAGTTCCTTTGTAATTTTCCATTTGATTATCTCTCAATTCAAAGCTTTTTCTCTTTCAATCTTCTTTTAATGGCTGCTTCCAATTCCAGATCATCTTTAAAATCTTCTTCATCTAAACAAGAATCCTGCTTTGGTTCTTGTCTCCTCGGTTCTCACTGGTCCAAACTATCATTCATGGGCTAGGGCCATGAAAAAAGCATTATCTTCTAAGAATAAACTGGCTTTTATTAATGGCACGCTCTTGTACCATATATAATTGATCCTATGTACAACACTTGGGATAGATGCAACACTATGGTGCTTTCTTGGATCACCAATCCTTATCGACTATAATACCTCAAAGTGTTTTGTGGATTGACAAAGCATCTCAAGTTTGGAGAGATTTGAAGGATAGGTTTTCCTCAAAAGATTTGATTAGAATTTCAGATTTACAAGAAGAAATCAACAATTTTAGGCAATGGGAGCTATCTGTGACGGAATATTTTACTCAGTTAAAAATTCTTTAGGATGAGTTGTTCATTTTTCACCCAATTCCTTCATGTTCATGTCGTGCTCCTTGTTCTTGTGGTGCTCTTGGAAAAATAAGAGAGTATATGGAGAATGATCAAGATGTTAAGTCTCCAATTATGATTGCTAGAACATATACCTCCTGTTAATAAGGTTTTCTTATTGGTTCTTTAGCATTAAAGGCAATTCCAGTATGCTACTCAAGTTGAAACTAAAGCATTTCTTAATAGTTCTTTTAGGCCGCCCTTGCCATCACATTCAAATTCTCCTTATCAAGGCAGAAATGCTCAATCAAGGCAGTAAAAGTATGTTCTTATTGTGGAAGAGAGTGCCATACAGTGGAAACATGTTATAAGAAACATGGATATCCACCTAGATTCAAGTTCAAGAACTCCTCAATTAATGTAGTAATGTTGGGATCTCCTTATCCAAATCACTCAATAATACTGCAGAGCCTCAATCTGCCTCAGTTGATTTCTTCTCCAACATTCTTCACCTCAGAACAGTACCAGAAACTTCTTGCTTTGATTCAAGATCCAAATACTGCTACTAATGCCAATTCTGCAATTAATAAGTCACTCTATTAATAACTCTATGATAGACTCCCTAAGCTTTTTCAATCAAGCATCCTCACTGCACTTAAGTATCAAATTTGCATTCTGTTGTTCAATCACATAGCAAAATGTGGATTTCAAATATTAGGGCAACAGATCACATTTGTTTCTCTCTCTTTGTTCACATTCTATAAAAGGATTAAGCCAATTTCAATGAAATTGCCTAATGGGAGTTGTGTCATAGCATACTATTCTGGTACTGTGCATACTAAGGAGTTTTATTTGCTTGATGTGCTATATATTGCAACATTTACCTTTAATCTTATATCAGTAACAAAGGGTTATCTCTCAACTGCATTGTAGCTTACATTTCTTAGATAATGACTGTTAGATTCAAGCAAAGAACTCTTGGAGGATGATTGGTACAGCTAGAATTCAAGAGGGTCTCTATGTTCTTCAATACCTTGCTATATCAGATGGTGCAATATCAACTTCTATTAATAATGTCACTTTTGCTTCAAGTGCAGCTTTCAATCCACATAATCTTTAGCATTTCAGGCTTAAGCATTTGTCAAATGCTAGATTAACTACTTTGCATAATCAATCTTCTGATGTACAGTTTAATGACTCTTCACGTTGTGATGTATGCCATTTGGCTAAGCAAAAGAAAAATGAAATTTCTTGTTAGTAAGTCAACCACAGCTCATGCATTTGATCTTTTGCATATGGATATTTAGGGTCCCTTGGCTGTTCATTCAGTTCATAGGCATAAATACTTCCTTACTATCATAGATGGACATTTATGGATTCATTTGTTGAAGATAAAATCTAAAGTTAAAATTCAAGATTTTGTTAAATTCATTTTAACACTCAATTTGGAGCTAAAATTAAAGCTTTTTGAAGTGACAATGGTCTGGAATTTCAGATGCCAAGTTTCTATGCAGATCATGGCATATAGCATCAAACTTCATTGCCCTAAAACACCACAACAAAATGCCATAATGAAGAGGAAGCACCAGCACATTATGAATGTCATAAGGGCTTTTCTCTTCCAATCACAATTGCCATAAGCTTATTGGTCCTATGTTGTATTTCATATTGCTTTTCTCATTAATAGAATCCCTACTCTTCTCCATGACAAGTCCCCTTTCCAACTCTTATACAATAATATGCCAAATTACAAGGAATTGAGAGTTTTGGCTCTTAAGCTTTGCCTTAACTATGTCTGCTCACAGAATAAATTAGCTCCAAGAGCTAGGAAGTGGGTATTCTTGGGATATAAAGCAGGTACAAAAGTGTATGTGGTTTTGGATGTGCAAATTAGAAGTATTTCTCTCACAAGGAATGTGTATTTTTTTATGAAAACTTTTTCCCCTTTGCCACATCCAAATCTGAACCAGTAATTCTCCACTTAATAGACAATTCAGATTTTGATTACTCAGAATCAACACCTTCACCTGTCCCTCTTACTATTACTGCTCCCTTACCTCCATCAAATATCATACTCGACACCCTTTTACATAGTTCACCTGCTATTTTTCCCACAACCATTTGTTTGTAACCACCACTTAGACACTCAACTCAAATCAGGAGAGCTCCCTCTTACCTAGCAAATTATCATTGTAATCTGCTACACTCTAAAAACTATTTCTTATTCTCAAACCAAATATCCTCTTTGTAATGTCCTATCCTACTCTTCCTTATCTCCTCAATATGCTTATTATTTACTTAGTATCTCCTCTATGCCTGAACCTAAAACCTACAAATAGGCTGTTAAGTTTGAAGAGTGGAGAAGTGTTATAGATTCAGAGTCAGAGGCAATGCAAAACAATAACTTGGTCTCTTGTTCCCTTACCCTCTCACAAGACACCCATAGGCTAATGGGTATATAAAGTCAATCTAAGTCTGATGGTACCATTGCGAGGTATAAGGCCAAACTTGTGGCAAAAGGGTACACAAGTGGAAGGGTTCGATTATTTGGACACATTCTCTCATGTGGCCAAAATGACCACAATCAGGTTACTTTTGGCACTTTCTTCAATAAATAACTAGTTTTTACATCAACTAGATGTAAATAACGCGTTCTTACATGGAGGTTTAAAAGAGAAAGTCTACATGCCTCCTCCTTGTAGCTTAAATGTTGATACCTCTCTAGTTTATAAGCTGTAAAAGAGCTTAATATGGCTTAAAACAAGCCAGCATACAATGGTTCTTCAAGCTCACTCAATTTCTGATCAAAATGGCTATACTCAGTCTTATTCTAACGATTCTCTCTTTGTTCACAATCATCAAAGCTCATTTACTGCTCTACTCAACTATGTCAATGATATAATACTTGTAGGGAATGACTTAGCTGAGATCACAAGAGTGAAGCACCTATTTAATATTAAATTTCATATGAAAATCCTTGGCAATTTAAAATTCTTTATTGGCTTAGAAATTGTCAGATCAAGCAAAGTTATTCACTTGTGCCAATGTAAATATGCATTATAGTTACTTGAGGAGACATGTTATCTAACTACTAAACCTTCTCACACACCAATGGACTACAATTCCAAATTAAGCCATTCTTCTAGTAAGCCACTGTCTAATTATCTAGATATTACAAATTAATTGGTAACTTGCTATCTTACAATAAGGCCCAAAATTACTTACTCAATCAATTAAGTCAGTATTTGTCAACTCCTACTGCTCATGAACAGGCTATTCATCGTATCCAAAGGTACATAAAAAAGATCCAACTTTTGGTTTTTTCTTTCTCTCAGACCCTAAACTTGTTCTTCGAGCCTTTTTGTGACTCTGATTGGATTGTTTTGCCCTGATTCATGAAAATCAATAATGGGTTATGTTGTCTATCTTGGAAACTTCTTGATCAGTTTTGCTTTAAGAAGAAAACTACAATTTCCCACTCTTCCTCAGAGGCAGAGTATAGGGCTCTTGCTGCAACGACATGTGAAGTTCAGTGGATCAAATTTTACTTAATGATATTCACATAGAACATGCTAGTCCAATCAACATCTATTGTGATAATCAAAGTGCATTTACATTGCTACCAATGCCACATTTCATGAGCACACTAAACATATACAATTGGACTGTCACATGGTGTGAGATAAACTTACCAATGGTTTAATTCATCTGTCCCCATCTCCACTCATCTTCAGCTCCTAGATCTACACTAAGGCTTATCTCCATCAATTTTCTCCTCCTTGATTCTCAAGTTGGGTATGCTCAACATCCACTCCCCAACTTGTTGGGGGGGGGGGGAGTTAGGATCCAAAACGCAGCTAAATAATGAACAAAATGCAAAATGAAGTGCCAAAATTTTGTTTATGCATGACGAAAAAAATTGGGCTTTACCTACAGACACAATAGCATTAATATTTACTAACGCATTAGCAATGACTACCGAGGAAATTCTCTTCCAAAAAAAATCATTGGATAAATTCTATGATGAAACATTGATGAATTATTGATCGAATACTTCTGTCGGTACAAATTGGTGCCAAATTTAGGCAGGTGATTTACCATCGAAATACCACTACATAATTGTCGATGAGTGTTAATGGAACGCTAGCAGTCGGTAAAGTTTGGCGTGAGGTTAAGGGAGATTTGCCGATAGTTTAGCAATAGAATTTTGGTGAGGAATCAAATTTTGGCACAGTAAATTACCGATGAAAATTGTCGCCTGTAAATGTTCTAACAGAGTTACTAATGGAATACCAATGGATGTTGGGATAATGGTGAGATTTTTACAGATAGAAAGGGTACACATGGCGTCATTTTGTTTTAATTTATTTACCGACAAAATTTTCCATCGGTAAGCATTAGGGTATTTATCGACTTTCTATTCTTCAACTTTTCACTTCACTCTGCCATTGATCTCTCCAGCCCACATCTCTTCTCTCTCAGTCACTCACTGTCGAGGTAAGGGTCAACAGCACCGCTCACTCCCTCCACTGGCAGCTAAGTAAGCTAGTGACTGCCCATTTCATTTATTTCCCATTTTTTATTTCTGACAGCACCAAACACAGGTCCCATTGAGTTTCCAATTAGCACAGCTGCCAACTGCTCCTGTAGTTGGAAGTCAGGGCATGGCAGCCACGCCCTCAATCTGATTGCCCGAGTTATCTCTTTTTTTTTAGGCTATTATTACTTTGAATATTTATGGACTGTGGTTGGATTGATTGTAAATTTTATTGTGCAATTTTTTTTATTGCTTTGAATCTGTTGAATGTGAATCGGTCTTGAATGTAGGATGTATAAATAATTGCAAGTAAATTATTTGAATGTTTGAGAAGAAATGATAAATTTTTATACACACAAAGCAATTTCACTTAGAAGCATGTCTTATATGCAAATTCTTATTCCTTGAACTATGAAGAAAAGCATTGATTTTCTATGCAATAATTGTGAATACTCAAATTTTGAGACTCAAAAAGCCAGTTTTCCCGGACTGCAAACAGTCCGGCCGGACCGGAGGTCATTTTGGAAATTTACCGGAAGTATGCCAATATCGTACTTAAAACGTCCGGGACGTCGCGAGGATCGCGGAACTGGTCTCGGAATATTTTTTGGAGGTCCGGAACTCCCGAAAAAGCCGTCGGAACGAAAAAAAACTGGCGAATGGACAGGATACGGCGGCAGCGGCCGCCCTGACCGGCGGCAGCTGCCGCCCTTCCGTCCGAATTTTGCTTATAAATACAGCCCCGGCACTCCGTTTTGACTCATTCAGTCTGTGTTGACAGACGCTCCTTCTCCCTTACGCTCCTTGCGATTCTTACTGCTTTTCTGCATTAGCATAGGCTTTTATTATTGTGTTGTTGTGATAATTTGGTCACTTAAATTGAATTAAATTAATTAATATTCCCCAAACGAGGAGCTTAATCCGGAGTTTTCAAGCTGAAGCTAAGAAGCGGCCGTCGAATAAATCAGGTAATAACTAAACCCTGTCTATTTAATTTTAGCACTTCATGCATGCTTCTCTTCTACTCCTAATTCTACAATTGCATAAATGCATTCACGTCATCATTAGGCAAATAAACTGCCTCAATTAAATAATTTTAGGCTAGATGCCCGGTTAATTAATAATCGTGGTATTAAAGCCTAAATCCGACAATATTGGCTAAAGCCTAGTTAATCAATAGCTATGGCGATCGCCTTTATTTCGAACAGTTCGGCTTAAGTCCAATTAATCAATAATTGTGGCTAAATAGCCTTAATTAAACACGTTTTTCTTGGCAATAAATTGCCTACATTGCAATTCAATTGATCTCTTTGGCAAACAAATTGCCTATAAGTAGATTAACCATTTTTTTAGCGACAAATCGCTTAAATCAAAGTTTTGGCAAAAGCCTTCAAATAATCACTTTTGGCAAATAAATTGCCTCAAATCAATCAATTTTGGCGACAATCGCCCAATCAACACCTTTCGGCAAACTAATTGCCTAAATCAACTCATTTTGGCTAAAAGCCTCAAATAATCAAATTTTGGCGACAATCGCCTAAATCACATCAATTTTTGGCAACAATTGCCTAAATCAATCTTTTTGGCTAAAAGCCTTAAATCAACATGTGTGGCAACAAATGCCTAAATCAAATCAATCAATTTTTGGCAAAATGCCTAAACAAAATGCACGAAGCATACACACACTCATGCATTAAGCATACCCATTCAAAGCCCTTTTAAAAAGGCCTATCGAACTACTTTGACTTTGATCTTCCATTCAAACGAAAGTACGTAGGCACGTTCGGGATTTAACCCCGGGCGGCAAGTCGAAATCACACAAACATTTTCATTGGTCCAATTACATCATCTTCTTTGCAAAGCATTCATTCATTGGTTAGTTCATCAGCATGACATGGTCTCGGGATCCACCTCGGGTTCCCAGATTGTGCCTTAACATTGGGATAATTAATCTAGTAATTAGGTTAATTAAAATTGGAGTCACTTAGGGTTTTTTCCTAGTTTACCCTAAAATAATTAAACAATGTGGCGACTCATACATTCACGTGCATTTCTGCCCTTAGTCATATGCATTTACATGCCTGTGTTTTCGGGGAAAGGGTTCACAAATAACAGTAAATTCTGGGACTTAATTGTTTTAATAGTATCGCTTTTTATGTAATTCTAAACCCCCACCAATAACAAAAATTTGTCACAATTAGTCACAACATACTGGTACTAATCTGTTATATTTTAATTGATCATAATATGATTTAATTGAATTTATTTAGTACATAACTATTTAGTAAACTATTAAGAATTGGTCTTTTGCATAGGATTTGTTAGTCTTATTAACAAATATCATTCTCATTGATTTAATTCAATCAATTTGACAATTACTATTAAAATGTGGTTTTCTCTTATTTTTAGCCTTATTTTGGAGAAAATGATTATTAGATTATCATCATAGGCCAAAGGTTTATCTTATATTATTGTTGTGTGCATTGAAAAACCGGCTTATATATAGATGAAATGCTGCAAAAAAAATTGTCGTAGATGGACTCAAATCGGCAATGGATGTATCAACAACTAATCGAAGATTTGTAGAATCCTGCTTATATTGAAGGGTTTGATAACTTCATCCAATTTGCCATTGCTAATCATGATTTTACGGATGGAAGTAAGGTTAGATGTCCGTGTAAGATAGAAAATGTCAAAATAGGAATTTTTGGGAGTCGGATATCGTGAAGTTGCACTTATTACAAAAAGGATTCATTCCCAATTATTATTATTAGAGTCTGCATGGGAACAATTAGCAGGCAGGCTCTAGTATCATTGTAGAAGTTGGAAGTTCTTCTAGATTTGAAACTGAAAATAGCACATATATGAAGAAATTGTATAGATGCTACTGGTCCGGATTTTTATTGGGGCCCGGTTGAAGAAAGTTCAAATCGAGATGTACAGAAGTTGTTTCACATGTTGAGTGCAGCAAAACAAGAGCTTTGTCCAAATTGCACAAAGAACTCTAAGTTGCCTGCAATGGCTCGTTTGCTTCACATGAAGTCAGAACACCATTTGTTAGAACGATGTTTTGATGAAATCGTGTAATTTGCGAGAGATACATTGTCGTCCAATAATGTAATGATTGAAAATTTCTATAGTGAAAAGAAATTGGTTCAAAGATTAGGGCTTCCAGTTCAAAGATTGTTATAGAAACAACTGCATGCTTTATTGGGGAATTGACAATGAACGGCAATCTTGTAAATTTTTTCATCTCCCTAAGTATAAATCTTGGGTTTATGTTGAAAATAACTGAAAAGTTGATCAACAATATAAGAAGATGTACAACTTCCCTTTGACTCCAAGGCTTCAGAGATTGTATGCTTCTGATGCAACAGTAAGGCACATGAGATGGCATGCCGAGCATATAAGTCTGAATGGTACCATGCATCATCCATCGGATTCTAAGGCTTGGAGACACTTTAAACATTTGTACCCTTCATTCACAACTGAAAGCAGAATTGTTATATTGGCTTTGAGTACCGATGGATTTCAACCATTAAACAATCAGGACAACAATACTCTTCTTGGCCAGTTATTGTGATACCATATAATTTGCCTCCGTGGATGTGTATGAAGTTAAAGTACATGTTCTTAACTACTATTATACCTAAACCAAAGAATCCGAATTTCAAAGTGGCTGTGTTTTACAACCATTGATTGCAAAATTGGTAGAATTGTGGGAAGTTGAATGTCAAACATATGATGTAATTTTGAAGCAAAATTTCACATTAAGAGCACTTTACTATGGACTGTAAGTAATTTCCCAGCCATGGCAATGCTTTCTGGTTGGAGTACAGCTAGACAAATTGCATGGAAACAACAAATGGATTTCCCTTAGCTAAGGTGGGAAACAATCATGGTTTGAATGTCACTGAAATTTTCTACCAATAGATCATCCATGGAGGCATAAGCGTGATTAGTTTAAAAGAAACAGGTGTTGAATAAACTTTAATATAGCCCAGATCTATTGTTCATAGAATTTGTTTGACAAGAATATACAATAATCGGAAGCGAACCTTGATCCATAACGGCAGATCTATGTTATGGGTTACCTCGTTGGGACAATTCGATTCTCACCGTAACAGCAGATCTATGTTTCTTCACTCTGGCCTTTTGTCTGTAAGTGCTCTCTTAATGGTCAGAGAATAATCAACAGCTGCGGGAGTTTCTTTTATGAGCTCTCTCAAACAAACTATCTCCGTATGTGTTTGAGCGAGCCGTCACACTCTCTTGTTTCTATGTTAACCCTAATCTGTTGATTCCTTTATCTTTTATAAGGCAGAAGAAGGGTATTAAAACCCTAACTGGCTCTTATCCATTAAGCCCAATAACCATCATCTTGGGCCACCTTAATTAGAACCAGCCCTTTAATCACATGGGCCACATACAGATTATTAAAATAATATAACAATCTCCCACTTGGCCCATGTGCATTTCTTGAGTCTATCATGTTTACCTTAATTTGAATTAAGATGATCGGATTATGGCGGTCACAAGTCATTGAACGACATGATTCCTTCCATATATCACAGACCACTTCAATTCATAAAACTTTAGTGGAGAAACTATTCAACAATCAATACATTGTTACAATCAACTGTTATTGTTATCTCACTCAAACCATTATTGTATACATCTATAATGTGGATAACACATAAATAAGCAAAACACATCTTTAATTGAATTCCCAAGTGTCACAATAATATGAGCAAAATAACCATATGTATATATATATACAAGTTTAAGCATCATGCTAACAAGGACTTATCTGTAATGCCCATCCTATCAACATGGCCAATGAAGATTTTGGGCGGTAAGCCTTTAGTTAGCGGATCCGCTATCATCATATCAGTACCGATATGCTCAATTGACACTTTGTGTTTTTGCACTTCTTCTTTCATAGATAGGTACTTTAAATCCATATGCTTTGCACCCTTAGAGTACCTATCATTCTTAGAGAAGAAGACAGCTGCGGAATTATCACAGTAAATTCTCAACGGTCTAGCTATACTGTCGACAATGCCTAGACCTGAGACAAAGTTTCGCAACCACAATGCATGAACAGTGGCCTCAAAGCATGCCACAAATTCAGCCTCCATAGTGGAAGTAGCAATGATAGACTGCTTTCCACTTTTCCATGATACTGCTCCTCCGGCTAGAAAAAAGAAGTAGCCAAATGTAGACTTTCTCGAATCTACACAACCGGCATAGTCTGAATCCGAGTATCCCACCAGTTCTAGATGGCTGGACTTTCTATAAGTGAGTATATGATCCTTAGTGGCTTGTAAATACCTAAGTACTTTCTTTGCAACTTTCCAATGGTCCATCCCGGGATTACTTTGATATCGCCCTAACATTCCTACAGCGAAACTAATATTCGAACGAGTACATGTCTGAACATACATTAAGCTCCCAACCACTGACGCATATGGAATAGACTCCATCTCTTTACGTTCCAAATCATTTTTAGGACATTGCATTTCGCTGAACCTATCTCCTTTCTGAATTGGAACTATTCCTGCGGAGCATTTTTCCATTTTGAATCTCTCTAATACCTTATCAATGTAAGCTCTTTGAGACAATCCTAACAGTCCTTGTGATCTATTACAGAATATTTCTATTCCAATCACAAAGGATGCCTCTCCCATATCTTTCATTTCAAAGTTCTTAGAGAGAAAACCCTTTACATCATGCAACAACCCAACATCATTCGCAGCAAGAAGAATGTCATCAACATATAGGACTAACATAATGAGCTTGCTCCCACTGACCTTCATATAAATACACCGATCAACAGTGTTTTCTATAAAACCATATGAAGTGATGGTATTATTGAACTTAAGATACCATTGACAGGAAGCTTGCTTCAGTCCATATATTGACTTCTTTAACTTACACACCAAGTTTTCCTTTCCTGTGACCACAAACCCCTCTGATTGGTCCATATATACTTCCTCCTCTAAGTCACCATTAAGAAAGGCTGTCTTTACATCCATTTGGTGAAGCTCTAGATCATAATGAGCCACCAAAGCCAAAATAATTCTTAAAGAGTCCTTTTTGGAAACTGGAGAAAAGGTCTCTTTATAATCAATGCCATCCTTCTGAGTGTAACCTTTAGCAACAAATCTGGCCTTATATCTTTCAATGTTGCCCTTAGAGTCCCGTTTGGTCTTAAAAACCCATTTACAACCAACTTGTTTTGACCCCTCAGGCAACTCGACTAAATCCCAGACTTGATTGTCACTCATTGATTGCATTTCTTCCTTCATGGCATTAAACCACTTTTCAGAATTATCACATTCCATGGCTTTCTGGAAAGAGACTAGATCCTTATCAATGCTCAATTCACATTCATGCTCAAGTGAGTAAACCACATAATCACTAGAAATAGCTGGCCTTCTTTGCCTTTGTGACCTCTGTAATTCTATTTCTTGTGAAACCACTTGATCATTCGTGAATTGTTCATTATTTGCTGGTTCATCATTTATATGGTCATTTTGTGGGTTCGGAATGTTGTTTTGTTGTTCAACCATGTTGTTAAACCGTGATACAACAAGTGGAACAACAACCGAAGAAGAGACATTAGGAAAATCCATCTGAGTTGGATTTTCAATCTGAATGTCTTGCACATTCACTTTACGTGGTTCACTGCTCCCACTAATTTGGCCATTTTCAATAAACAGAGCATTACCAGACTCAACAATTCTCGTACTATGGTTAGGACAATAAAATCTGTACCCTTTTGACTTTTCAGGATATCCTATGAAAAATTCACTAACCGTTCTAGCATCAAGCTTCTTTTCATGTGGATTATATATCCTTACTTCCGCTGGGCAACCCCAAACATGAAGATACCTCAGACTAGGTTTCCTTCCCGTCCACAGTTCATAAGGGGTCTTAGGAACTGCCTTACTAGGAACCCTATTAAGTAAATATGCAACAGTCTTTAATGCATGCATCCATAATGATAAAGGTACAGTACAATTATTTAGCATACTTCTAACCATTTCCATAAGAGTACGATTCCGCCTTTCAGCTATACCATTCTATTGAGGTGTACCTGGCATTGTGTATTGCGCACAAATGCCACGACTTTCAAGGAACTTTGCAAATGGACCTGGACATTGTCCATTTTCATTAAATTTACCATAATATTCACCACCTCTATCAGATCTCACCACTTTAACTTTTCTATTTAACTGTCTTTCTACCTCATTAATGAATATCTCAAGGATATCCATTGATTGAGTCTTTTCATGCAGTAAATATACATAACCGTACCGTGAGAAATCATCGATAAAGGTAATAAAATATTTTTCACCACCCCAAGAGGGAACATCAAAAGGGCCACATATATCAGTGTGTATAAGTTCAAGCAATTCACTGCTTCTTGTGGCTGGAGTCTTTAATGTGTGCTTAGTTTGCTTACCTTTAATGCAATCTATACACACGTCCCAGTCAGTGAAATCCAATTGAGGTAAGATTCCACCTTTCACTAACCTCAAAATCCTTTCTTTGGATATGTGACCTAACCTTTGATGCCACAAGAAAGCAGAACATTCATTATGTGCACTACGTTTAATACCTATATTATGTTCAACATTAAACAGGGATTCAATAAATTCAGCATCATGATTAAAACGATACAAACCATCAATCAAAGTACCAGAACCATAATAGTACTTAAGTTTGTATAATGAAAAAACACCATTACAAATCTTAAAACTGAAACCAACATTATCCAACCTCCCTATAGAAACTAGATTTCTAGCACATTCAGGAACATAGAGACACTTTTTAAGATCCAGATAACGACCAGTGTCCAGGATCAATCTATAAGTCCCAATTCCTTCTATTCGTGCCTTCATTATGTTTCCCATGGATAGGAACTTTTCAGTTTCATTTATGGGTTGGATCGAAAGAAATCCCTGTATAATATGAGACACATGAGTAGTTGCACCAGAATCTAACCACCAGGTATTATTAGGCACTTCAATAAGATTTGATTCAAAACATACTGAAACATAAAGTATACCTTTCTTTTCAAACCAAATCTTCCTTTTAGGACAGTCCTTCTTGAAGTGACCATTCTTCCTACAGAAGTAGCACTTCAATTCCTTACGGATTTGGCCCTCATTAACCTTCATTGGGGCACTGTCCCTTTTCTTGCCTTTCTTCCCTGATTTCTTATTGTTGTTGCTAGCTCCATTATGAAAAGTGAGATTGATGGAGTGTTCCTTCAATTTCTTTAATCTCCCTTCCTCTTGTATCAACATGGCCTTGATTTCCTGAATGTTCCATTTTTTCTTAAGGGTGTTGTAATTCACCTGGAACTGACCAAACTCAAGAGGAAGTGAGTTAATAATAAATTGAACTAAAAAGGATTCACTCACATCCATTCCCATTGATTTCAGTTTGGCTGCCAAATTCTGCATGCCAATCACATGATCATGAATGGATTGTGACCAATCAAACTTCTTGGTCGTCAGCTCACTCATCAAGGATCCTACGATGGACTTGTCAACTATGTCCGATTGGGAGTATTCCTTAATTTTCAGCATGTACTCTCTAGCATTGTCTGTTCTGGGCATTGATGGCTTAACATTTTCAGCCATTATCATCCTCATTAAGTTCAAGCTTAGCCTGTTACACCGCTCCCAAGCCTCATAATGAGTGTAACACCCTCCGCCCAGTCCCGAGAGACCCGACGGCGGATGCCACATTCGGTGCCGGAGACACCGTCTTAACTTAACATATAAATCATAAAACTAAAATTATGAATTAGAAGTAATTGAGTATTCACAAGTTTAGCGAGTAAATTTTTTTTTATTTTTATAATAGCAATTTCATTTCATTTTCCTTGCATTTTTTTTATATACATTGGGAAAATTCCTACAGAAATATTGTAAGAATATCCTTTTAAAAACTGAGCTCGCCAAACATGTGAATACAAAATACTTCCAATTAAACTCTAAACTTCCAACATCTCCAAATAATCTTTATAACATAACAACACTTTTATACTTTCATAATTGAATAAATCCTCAATAGTATTTTAGATCCATCAATTAATTGCATTCATTATATCTATCAAGTCTTAATGAACTAATCATATCAACTGACTTCAAATATTTCATATTCAATCATTTAATAAATCTTATTCTTCTCTCCAAATATATACATCAAAATACTTTGTAATTACATACTTCAATTATATTTCAAATAACATAATATCTGAAAATGTAACAATTATACATGCCATCATTCTTCATTATATAAATCTCAATCGACTACTACCAAATTAGTCACTTCTGCTTTGATATTACTCTTCAAATCTTCAAGTAGCAACCACGATCTTCAACCTACGCGTGATAAAAATCGACGCGCTGAGTATAAAACTCAGTGGTGCTCATAATTCACATACTTACCAAAGTTGCGATGACAACTTACTTAAAAACAAATTTCATAAAATTATTTACAATCATAAATGCATTAAAATTCAACATACATTTCCATTTATAGCAAAACAAATAGCACATATACTAGTAATTAATAACATAAAGAATTTAATTCTTTATACCATAAATCCTTTACTTAAGACATTTTATCATCATAAATACTTTGGTTCCTTCAAATAAACTTATAATTAATAACATAAATAATTTAATTCTTTCAAATCATAAATTCATTACTTAAACATTATACCAATACATATACTCTTTATTTTTAATACCATGTACCGAAATATTATGCTTTGAAAATTCATTTGATAACATAATCAGTAATTTCCAAAGTAATGTTTACTAAAATAATATGATCTCATTCGTTTAATTGTATTACAGATATTTTCCATAGGGCTCGCATACACTTAGGAGAAAGAGAAGCAGATAGGTTTTCAGATACAGATTCAGAATGGCCTTAGGTCGCCAACCTTTTCAGAACATATAGAGCGCGTCCGCCCTAACAGAACAGAAGACACCCACGTGTCTAGCATATGATCATAGCTTCTTATCAGAATGGCATCAAATGCCGAGCATGCTCATCAGACAGAATAAAATCAAATCACGCATCAAATTCACACTAAGTATAGTAGAGCCCAAAATCCTTGTTTTAATTCTTAATTCATAACACTTATCATAAAACTTGTCTTATTCTTTAGTCTTCTTAAATTCATAATGTAAGCTTACTTTAGAACGTAGTAACTGAAAATTTCATCCTTAAACATAATTACTGAACATAGAAAATTTCTTATCATATGAAATCATACATGTAAGCTTACTTTAGAACTTAAGTAACTCATATACTTCAACATAATTACTTAATATAGAAAATTTATCATAAATCCCTTTTCTTTTAAAACTTTCTTAAAGTCATAATGAAATCATATTTTCCTTATTCCAAATTCAAAGCACATACACCTTAAATACCCATTTCTTTGTTAAAACTCTAAACATATAAAAGTTATCAAATAATCATACTTATGTCATATATATAAAATAATTAAGTAAGCTTTACTACACCAAGGTGGTACCAAGGGGAGGAATTTCCTTCTCCAATCAAGCATGCTAACACAACTCTTATGCACAAAAGTATCAATTTCAAGCCTCATCATGCATTATCTAAATCAATTTCACACCTTTCCAATTTATATCCATTTAAACATATCCACAACAACACTTTTCAAACTTATGTCTTATTTTTGTCAAATAAATCTTAAAGGATACAAAGAATGAAGAGAACTTCATCACACATAATTCATACCTTCATTTATCCAAATAAACCTATGATTCATGACATAGAAAATTTCCAGCATTAATATAACCTTGACCTTTGCTGGGTTTTTAAGACATAACTTAAGTTCTGTGTCTCCAAATTGAGTGATGTTTGATTCATTAGAAAGCTAAAACAAAATACTACAAATGTTATGAAGGGACCACAGCCCAGATCAATCTTTAAGATGGCAAAAGGAACACAGACCAACAGTCCAGACCTGATTCAGCAGAACTAATTTCAATGTTTATCAAATTTCTACTTATCCAGACACTCAAATCACACCAATCCAAAACCAGAGAAGTCTCAAGACACAGGGCAACAACTCTCATTAAGAACTCAGAACATAATCTTATCATTATAGTGGTCAAAAAGGGCACTCAATTCAGTGATGCATGTAGCCCGTCATAACAGAGTCAGTTTGGGTGTTTCAGCCATAAGTTGAGCTATATATATCCAAATTGGACACAAGAGGATGGGTTGGAAAGCTAAGGAGCAGACCTACAACTTTCATGAAGGACTCAGACACTAATGGGAAATGAAAGGGATCGAAAAACAGTCCTTAATCACACCCAATAACACTTTTTCCTAATTTCAGCTTACTTAAATCATATACAAGGTAGAGATTTCTACCACATACTAAATACTCATCAAATATCATCTTAAGATCATAAATCCACAAATAATAACAAGAAAACTTAAGGCCTTATTCATCAATGGGTTCTGCCACTCTTGAAGAATGAAGAAGAAATTGTTTTCCTTATCAATTCAAAATATAAGCATGCTTAGAAATCTCCCAAGAACACATTTATACCACCAAAATTCAATAATCAAATCATTTCATATAAAATTCCCAATTTTCACAAAATAGTATAAACTTCACAAAATCAAAAATTGAAACAAGATAAGAGTGTTTATGAACACTAACCTTAAACATAAGCTCTAACAAGCTTAAATCAAACTCTTGAAGCCTTAGTTTTCCCTTGTCTTTGGTAGGAAGTTCTCCACCCTTTGTCCTCCAAATTACTTGAAATTATTCACCAAATACCATTTCTCAAGCTTTAATCTCAAAGATTAAGTACTTAATCAAAGTTGAATGGAGTGTATTTGATGTGTTTAGGAAGTAAAAATTGAAGACCTAAAGGAGAAGAAGAAGAAGAAGAAGAAGAAGAAGAAGAGAAAGGTCACGTTAGATGGAGAGGAAAAGGAAGAAAATATGTTAGCTCAAATAATGGAGTTGACTAAAGGGTAATTTGGTCCTTTCACCAAAATTGGATGGCTAGGATTGAGCAATGTAATTCAATCTAATGGCTACAAATATTCTCCAAATTAAATTCCTTCAAAATATTATTTATCTCCATAAAAATTCTTAAATTTAATCCTTAAAAATAATTCCTCTAATTTCCTTAATTAATATAACACCATCTCAAATTTACTCCATAAAAATAATTTCTCTAATTTCTTTAATTAATATAACAACATAATTCACTATTCACTAATTCTCTAATTTCTCCAAAAAAATATTCATTACTTACTTTCTACCCATAAAAATAATGTATACATACTCCAAAAATATTAAATAAAATATAACACATAGATAGTAATTTTCCGGACCAAAATAATACTTATTCCCGGACCGATGGCACTATTCACAGACCGATAACTTACTATTTCAGACACAAAAAAAAATGGGGCGTTACAGTTCTACCCCCCTTAAAGAATTTCGTCCTCGAAATTCACTTGAATTAAGAAATTCCAAATCTCATAATATTTTTCCGACTTAATTTATTCTTCCTTAATCGGCTAGCACTTACTATCCTTATATTCTATAAGTGATTCTCCTAAATGAAGATCCATAATAGTAAATTTAACCATTCAATATTTAAAAATTTTAATCTCATAAGTATAACATAAACTTACTTTGCATAACACCGATTAGATCCTTAATATCCTCTTTAATTCCCTTACAAGAAAAATCCATAAACATCTCTTATTCTATCTAACACTCAATCCAAGGACCTATATAACTCCCTTTCCAAACATATCATCATATCAGATACATATCAAGGCATTTAATTTAAATATCATATTCGAAGATTTGCATCAAGTCAATTCTCATAAAGCATGATGAGATTATCTGAACATATACTGAGATCATGTAGCTTATTCTCATAACAGTATTCTCCTAAGATCATATAGCTTATTCTTATAACAGTGTTAATAACTCAATTCCATCATGATACTTAATCTCAAACACTGTCATGCATACATACATATAGTCATACATGCACACTTGCAAGGTCCACTCAAGAGAAAAATAATACAAAGTTTCAAATCTCAATACATAAAAGTATTTATACACAATCACAAAGTTATGCAAACCATGCAATGTGTCATATAAACTATCCCAACTTAACCATTTATCCATAACGATTTAATAGAATGCACTAAGTCATAGCAATTCCACCTCTTTTTTTTTTTTTTTTAATCATAGATATCTCACATAACTCCATAAATCTTCCATGACTCGTAAATACTTCTATTAACTATTAACCAAAATTTTCTATTGTAACAATAATCACTTATAAACTCTTGATCATTTTGGGTTAGAATTTATTCTCATATAAGCACAGTGAGATCAACACGAACCATAACTTTTTTTTTTTCCATATTCATGAAATCCCAAAATATGGAAATTCTTATCTTGTATACTCTGATATATCATTACTTCTATGTCCATCAAATCTGAACAATCAATGATTCCTAATTTGTTAAAACTCTAAATAACGACTATCATCTCATTTAAATCATACTGATTCATAATTCTTAACCTTTTTGTAATTGATTCTTAATATAATAACATGACTAGATCCATTCTTACTTATCTAATTTATTGGTATAACATCAATTCAATAGTTGGACAACTATCTCTCTATATCTGATGTCATTCATCAATTCACTTAACCATCAGGGCCCAATATTTATATAACATAATTATCTTAATTTCTTTACAGGAGTCGTTTACTTTTTCCTCGGATTATAGAATCTCTCATTAAACAAAAATCCTTATTTATAACTTATATAACATCTAGAATTTAACAAATACTTGAAACATCAAAAGACTAAATCTCTTTGAATTTAATTCATACTTATACCATATTAAACCATAAGGTGCCACAATTCATACAAGATCCACTACTAGGCACATAAAAATTAATTTATTTCTTACTAAGAATCACAATTTACTTTTTTTTTTATAACCATAACAATTCATAGTATTCCCGATATTCATACATTTGAAAACTAACTGATGAATACCACAATATACTTGACTCCACCAAGTAGTAATTATTGCTCATAAATAGAAATCACTTCTCATAAATGGCTTGAAATAATGTTTTATTCCACCAGCATTATTTCTTATGAAAAATACTCATCACTCATTATTATAGCAAGTCACATCAAATTATTCATCATTTAAACCTTATAAATATCCATTATGTAAATACACCAATTCTGTCCAAAAGAATGCTTATCACAATAGTCATACTAAATGCCATTAGCCAAAATCATGTAAACTTCATCAAGTGCATATATTAAAATCGATACTCTAAATAGATTCTATTGTCCATAAATCCACATCATTTAATTTTCTTATTAGATAATACTAGCAACTCATTCTCACCATACTCCTTCTACAGGCACATATAGACACATTCATGCATTTTATGTATGCATTTCACAATCAACAAGTATTAAATAAAAATAATATACTTTCATCAGTTAACTTCAACTTAACATTTATAATCTTAACCATGCATAACTTAACATATCTTTTGCCCACACAACCATACAAGTTCACACTTCATCTTCCATACTTAAATTATATATAAATGTCATTTTCATTGTTTACTTCGTAAACCAGTATACTTCATAGTTCATGAATCTATACATATGAATTCATTTTCATTTATAAAACAATCTTTTTGTTCATCAAAAGTTTATAAAACCACACTTGAAAATTTAATTTCATTTAATGTAATTTTTTTTTTATTATATCCAAAGTGTTCAAAAGAAGGGAAAAAAAATCCTCATAGCAACATCATTTATCCATAAGCAATATAAAAACAATATGCTTCTTATGGATTCAAAAGAAATAAACAAAATTCACATTTTCAAAAGTCAAATCTCAAATATTCTTATAACACTTAGAAATCATATCAACTCAAGAAAAAGAACACAAATCTGCAATGCCTCAATCATATCTCATCTCCAATAACCACCACATCGAATCTCTATCCCTTATTCTCTAAGAATTTCCTCCAAGCATAATTCATTCAATGGTCCAGAATGATATAACCATTAATTATCAGCAGTAACCTCAATAATATACTCCGCTTACCACAACACCATTTTCCAATGGCTGGTTGTTTCCAATTCAAACCAATATGGCATGTATTTAACTTAAATTACTCATACTCTCACTTCAAAATAGATAAATTTCTACACATATACACATAGTCCTAGAACCGCCTAAACCAGGCTCTGATACCACTAAATGTAACACCCTCCGCCCAGTCCCGAGAGACCCGACGGCGGATGCCACATTCGGTGCCGGAGACACCGTCTTAACTTAACATATAAATCATAAAACTAAAATTATGAATTAGAAGTAATTGAGTATTCACAAGTTTAGCGAGTAAATTTTTTTTTATTTTTATAATAGCAATTTCATTTCATTTTCCTTGCATTTTTTTTATATACATTGGGAAAATTCCTACAGAAATATTGTAAGAATATCCTTTTAAAAACTGAGCTCGCCAAACATGTGAATACAAAATACTTCCAATTAAACTCTAAACTTCCAACATCTCCAAATAATCTTTATAACATAACAACACTTTTATACTTTCATAATTGAATAAATCCTCAATAGTATTTTAGATCCATCAATTAATTGCATTCATTATATCTATCAAGTCTTAATGAACTAATCATATCAACTGACTTCAAATATTTCATATTCAATCATTTAATAAATCTTATTCTTCTCTCCAAATATATACATCAAAATACTTTGTAATTACATACTTCAATTATATTTCAAATAACATAATATCTGAAAATGTAACAATTATACATGCCATCATTCTTCATTATATAAATCTCAATCGACTACTACCAAATTAGTCACTTCTGCTTTGATATTACTCTTCAAATCTTCAAGTAGCAACCACGATCTTCAACCTACGCGTGATAAAAATCGACGCGCTGAGTATAAAACTCAGTGGTGCTCATAATTCACATACTTACCAAAGTTGCGATGACAACTTACTTAAAAACAAATTTCATAAAATTATTTACAATCATAAATGCATTAAAATTCAACATACATTTCCATTTATAGCAAAACAAATAGCACATATACTAGTAATTAATAACATAAAGAATTTAATTCTTTATACCATAAATCCTTTACTTAAGACATTTTATCATCATAAATACTTTGGTTCCTTCAAATAAACTTATAATTAATAACATAAATAATTTAATTCTTTCAAATCATAAATTCATTACTTAAACATTATACCAATACATATACTCTTTATTTTTAATACCATGTACCGAAATATTATGCTTTGAAAATTCATTTGATAACATAATCAGTAATTTCCAAAGTAATGTTTACTAAAATAATATGATCTCATTCGTTTAATTGTATTACAGATATTTTCCATAGGGCTCGCATACACTTAGGAGAAAGAGAAGCAGATAGGTTTTCAGATACAGATTCAGAATGGCCTTAGGTCGCCAACCTTTTCAGAACATATAGAGCGCGTCCGCCCTAACAGAACAGAAGACACCCACGTGTCTAGCATATGATCATAGCTTCTTATCAGAATGGCATCAAATGCCGAGCATGCTCATCAGACAGAATAAAATCAAATCACGCATCAAATTCACACTAAGTATAGTAGAGCCCAAAATCCTTGTTTTAATTCTTAATTCATAACACTTATCATAAAACTTGTCTTATTCTTTAGTCTTCTTAAATTCATAATGTAAGCTTACTTTAGAACGTAGTAACTGAAAATTTCATCCTTAAACATAATTACTGAACATAGAAAATTTCTTATCATATGAAATCATACATGTAAGCTTACTTTAGAACTTAAGTAACTCATATACTTCAACATAATTACTTAATATAGAAAATTTATCATAAATCCCTTTTCTTTTAAAACTTTCTTAAAGTCATAATGAAATCATATTTTCCTTATTCCAAATTCAAAGCACATACACCTTAAATACCCATTTCTTTGTTAAAACTCTAAACATATAAAAGTTATCAAATAATCATACTTATGTCATATATATAAAATAATTAAGTAAGCTTTACTACACCAAGGTGGTACCAAGGGGAGGAATTTCCTTCTCCAATCAAGCATGCTAACACAACTCTTATGCACAAAAGTATCAATTTCAAGCCTCATCATGCATTATCTAAATCAATTTCACACCTTTCCAATTTATATCCATTTAAACATATCCACAACAACACTTTTCAAACTTATGTCTTATTTTTGTCAAATAAATCTTAAAGGATACAAAGAATGAAGAGAACTTCATCACACATAATTCATACCTTCATTTATCCAAATAAACCTATGATTCATGACATAGAAAATTTCCAGCATTAATATAACCTTGACCTTTGCTGGGTTTTTAAGACATAACTTAAGTTCTGTGTCTCCAAATTGAGTGATGCTTGATTCATTAGAAAGCTAAAACAAAATACTACAAATGTTATGAAGGGACCACAGCCCAGATCAATCTTTAAGATGGCAAAAAAAAGCTAGGAACACAGACCAACAGTCCAGACCTGATTCAGCAGAACTAATTTCAATGTTTATCAAAGTTCTACTTATCCAGACACTCAAATCACACCAATCCAAAACCAGAGAAGTCTCAAGACACAGGGCAACAACTCTCATGAAGAACTCAGAACATAATCTTATCATTATAGTGGTCAAAAAGGGCACTCAATTCAGTGATGCATGTAGCCCGTCATAACAGAGTCAGTTTGGGTGTTTCAGCCATAAGTTGAGCTATATATATCCAAATTGGACACAAGAGGATGGGTTGGAAAGCTAAGGAGCAGACCTACAACTTTCATGAAGGACTCAGACACTAATGGGAAATGAAAGGGATCGAAAAACAGTCCTTAATCACACCCAATAACACTTTTTCCTAATTTCAGCTTACTTAAATCATATACAAGGTAGAGATTTCTACCACATACTAAATACTCATCAAATATCATCTTAAGATCATAAATCCACAAATAATAACAAGAAAACTTAAGGCCTTATTCATCAATGGGTTCTGCCACTCTTGAAGAATGAAGAAGAAATTGTTTTCCTTATCAATTCAAAATATAAGCATGCTTAGAAATCTCCCAAGAACACATTTATACCACCAAAATTCAATAATCAAATCATTTCATATAAAATTCCCAATTTTCACAAAATAGTATAAACTTCACAAAATCAAAAATTGAAACAAGATAAGAGTGTTTATGAACACTAACCTTAAACATAAGCTCTAACAAGCTTAAATCAAACTCTTGAAGCCTTAGTTTTCCCTTGTCTTTGGTAGGAAGTTCTCCACCCTTTGTCCTCCAAATTACTTGAAATTATTCACCAAATACCATTTCTCAAGCTTTAATCTCAAAGATTAAGTACTTAATCAAAGTTGAATGGAGTGTATTTGATGTGTTTAGGAAGTAAAAATTGAAGACCTAAAGGAGAAGAAGAAGAAGAAGAAGAAGAAGAAGAAGAGAAAGGTCACGTTAGATGGAGAGGAAAAGGAAGAAAATATGTTAGCTCAAATAATGGAGTTGACTAAAGGGTAATTTGGTCCTTTCACCAAAATTGGATGGCTAGGATTGAGCAATGTAATTCAATCTAATGGCTACAAATATTCTCCAAATTAAATTCCTTCAAAATATTATTTATCTCCATAAAAATTCTTAAATTTAATCCTTAAAAATAATTCCTCTAATTTCCTTAATTAATATAACACCATCTCAAATTTACTCCATAAAAATAATTTCTCTAATTTCTTTAATTAATATAACAACATAATTCACTATTCACTAATTCTCTAATTTCTCCAAAAAAATATTCATTACTTACTTTCTACCCATAAAAATAATGTATACATACTCCAAAAATATTAAATAAAATATAACACATAGATAGTAATTTTTCCGGACCAAAATAATACTTATTCCCGGACCGATGGCACTATTCACAGACCGATAACTTACTATTTCAGACACAAAAAAAATGGGGCGTTACAGTTCTACCCCCCTTAAAGAATTTCGTCCTCGAAATTCACTTGAATTAAGAAATTCCAAATCTCATAATATTTTTCCGACTTAATTTATTCTTCCTTAATCGGCTAGCACTTACTATCCTTATATTCTATAAGTGATTCTCCTAAATGAAGATCCATAATAGTAAATTTAACCATTCAATATTTAAAAATTTTAATCTCATAAGTATAACATAAACTTACTTTGCATAACACCGATTAGATCCTTAATATCCTCTTTAATTCCCTTACAAGAAAAATCCATAAACATCTCTTATTCTATCTAACACTCAATCCAAGGACCTATATAACTCCCTTTCCAAACATATCATCATATCAGATACATATCAAGGCATTTAATTTAAATATCATATTCGAAGATTTGCATCAAGTCAATTCTCATAAAGCATGATGAGATTATCTGAACATATACTGAGATCATGTAGCTTATTCTCATAACAGTATTCTCCTAAGATCATATAGCTTATTCTTATAACAGTGTTAATAACTCAATTCCATCATGATACTTAATCTCAAACACTGTCATGCATACATACATATAGTCATACATGCACACTTGCAAGGTCCACTCAAGAGAAAAATAATACAAAGTTTCAAATCTCAATACATAAAAGTATTTATACACAATCACAAAGTTATGCAAACCATGCAATGTGTCATATAAACTATCCCAACTTAACCATTTATCCATAACGATTTAATAGAATGCACTAAGTCATAGCAATTCCACCTCTTTTTTTTTTTTTTTTAATCATAGATATCTCACATAACTCCATAAATCTTCCATGACTCGTAAATACTTCTATTAACTATTAACCAAAATTTTCTATTGTAACAATAATCACTTATAAACTCTTGATCATTTTGGGTTAGAATTTATTCTCATATAAGCACAGTGAGATCAACACGAACCATAACTTTTTTTTTTTCCATATTCATGAAATCCCAAAATATGGAAATTCTTATCTTGTATACTCTGATATATCATTACTTCTATGTCCATCAAATCTGAACAATCAATGATTCCTAATTTGTTAAAACTCTAAATAACGACTATCATCTCATTTAAATCATACTGATTCATAATTCTTAACCTTTTTGTAATTGATTCTTAATATAATAACATGACTAGATCCATTCTTACTTATCTAATTTATTGGTATAACATCAATTCAATAGTTGGACAACTATCTCTCTATATCTGATGTCATTCATCAATTCACTTAACCATCAGGGCCCAATATTTATATAACATAATTATCTTAATTTCTTTACAGGAGTCGTTTACTTTTTCCTCGGATTATAGAATCTCTCATTAAACAAAAATCCTTATTTATAACTTATATAACATCTAGAATTTAACAAATACTTGAAACATCAAAAGACTAAATCTCTTTGAATTTAATTCATACTTATACCATATTAAACCATAAGGTGCCACAATTCATACAAGATCCACTACTAGGCACATAAAAATTAATTTATTTCTTACTAAGAATCACAATTTACTTTTTTTTTTATAACCATAACAATTCATAGTATTCCCGATATTCATACATTTGAAAACTAACTGATGAATACCACAATATACTTGACTCCACCAAGTAGTAATTATTGCTCATAAATAGAAATCACTTCTCATAAATGGCTTGAAATAATGTTTTATTCCACCAGCATTATTTCTTATGAAAAATACTCATCACTCATTATTATAGCAAGTCACATCAAATTATTCATCATTTAAACCTTATAAATATCCATTATGTAAATACACCAATTCTGTCCAAAAGAATGCTTATCACAATAGTCATACTAAATGCCATTAGCCAAAATCATGTAAACTTCATCAAGTGCATATATTAAAATCGATACTCTAAATAGATTCTATTGTCCATAAATCCACATCATTTAATTTTCTTATTAGATAATACTAGCAACTCATTCTCACCATACTCCTTCTACAGGCACATATAGACACATTCATGCATTTTATGTATGCATTTCACAATCAACAAGTATTAAATAAAAATAATATACTTTCATCAGTTAACTTCAACTTAACATTTATAATCTTAACCATGCATAACTTAACATATCTTTTGCCCACACAACCATACAAGTTCACACTTCATCTTCCATACTTAAATTATATATAAATGTCATTTTCATTGTTTACTTCGTAAACCAGTATACTTCATAGTTCATGAATCTATACATATGAATTCATTTTCATTTATAAAACAATCTTTTTGTTCATCAAAAGTTTATAAAACCACACTTGAAAATTTAATTTCATTTAATGTAATTTTTTTTTTATTATATCCAAAGTGTTCAAAAGAAGGGAAAAAAAATCCTCATAGCAACATCATTTATCCATAAGCAATATAAAAACAATATGCTTCTTATGGATTCAAAAGAAATAAACAAAATTCACATTTTCAAAAGTCAAATCTCAAATATTCTTATAACACTTAGAAATCATATCAACTCAAGAAAAAGAACACAAATCTGCAATGCCTCAATCATATCTCATCTCCAATAACCACCACATCGAATCTCTATCCCTTATTCTCTAAGAATTTCCTCCAAGCATAATTCATTCAATGGTCCAGAATGATATAACCATTAATTATCAGCAGTAACCTCAATAATATACTCCGCTTACCACAACACCATTTTCCAATGGCTGGTTGTTTCCAATTCAAACCAATATGGCATGTATTTAACTTAAATTACTCATACTCTCACTTCAAAATAGATAAATTTCTACACATATACACATAGTCCTAGAACCGCCTAAACCAGGCTCTGATACCACTAAATGTAACACCCTCCGCCCAGTCCCGAGAGACCCGACGGCGGATGCCACATTCGGTGCCGGAGACACCGTCTTAACTTAACATATAAATCATAAAACTAAAATTATGAATTAGAAGTAATTGAGTATTCACAAGTTTAGCGAGTAAATTTTTTTTTATTTTTATAATAGCAATTTCATTTCATTTTCCTTGCATTTTTTTTATATACATTGGGAAAATTCCTACAGAAATATTGTAAGAATATCCTTTTAAAAACTGAGCTCGCCAAACATGTGAATACAAAATACTTCCAATTAAACTCTAAACTTCCAACATCTCCAAATAATCTTTATAACATAACAACACTTTTATACTTTCATAATTGAATAAATCCTCAATAGTATTTTAGATCCATCAATTAATTGCATTCATTATATCTATCAAGTCTTAATGAACTAATCATATCAACTGACTTCAAATATTTCATATTCAATCATTTAATAAATCTTATTCTTCTCTCCAAATATATACATCAAAATACTTTGTAATTACATACTTCAATTATATTTCAAATAACATAATATCTGAAAATGTAACAATTATACATGCCATCATTCTTCATTATATAAATCTCAATCGACTACTACCAAATTAGTCACTTCTGCTTTGATATTACTCTTCAAATCTTCAAGTAGCAACCACGATCTTCAACCTACGCGTGATAAAAATCGACGCGCTGAGTATAAAACTCAGTGGTGCTCATAATTCACATACTTACCAAAGTTGCGATGACAACTTACTTAAAAACAAATTTCATAAAATTATTTACAATCATAAATGCATTAAAATTCAACATACATTTCCATTTATAGCAAAACAAATAGCACATATACTAGTAATTAATAACATAAAGAATTTAATTCTTTATACCATAAATCCTTTACTTAAGACATTTTATCATCATAAATACTTTGGTTCCTTCAAATAAACTTATAATTAATAACATAAATAATTTAATTCTTTCAAATCATAAATTCATTACTTAAACATTATACCAATACATATACTCTTTATTTTTAATACCATGTACCGAAATATTATGCTTTGAAAATTCATTTGATAACATAATCAGTAATTTCCAAAGTAATGTTTACTAAAATAATATGATCTCATTCGTTTAATTGTATTACAGATATTTTCCATAGGGCTCGCATACACTTAGGAGAAAGAGAAGCAGATAGGTTTTCAGATACAGATTCAGAATGGCCTTAGGTCGCCAACCTTTTCAGAACATATAGAGCGCGTCCGCCCTAACAGAACAGAAGACACCCACGTGTCTAGCATATGATCATAGCTTCTTATCAGAATGGCATCAAATGCCGAGCATGCTCATCAGACAGAATAAAATCAAATCACGCATCAAATTCACACTAAGTATAGTAGAGCCCAAAATCCTTGTTTTAATTCTTAATTCATAACACTTATCATAAAACTTGTCTTATTCTTTAGTCTTCTTAAATTCATAATGTAAGCTTACTTTAGAACGTAGTAACTGAAAATTTCATCCTTAAACATAATTACTGAACATAGAAAATTTCTTATCATATGAAATCATACATGTAAGCTTACTTTAGAACTTAAGTAACTCATATACTTCAACATAATTACTTAATATAGAAAATTTATCATAAATCCCTTTTCTTTTAAAACTTTCTTAAAGTCATAATGAAATCATATTTTCCTTATTCCAAATTCAAAGCACATACACCTTAAATACCCATTTCTTTGTTAAAACTCTAAACATATAAAAGTTATCAAATAATCATACTTATGTCATATATATAAAATAATTAAGTAAGCTTTACTACACCAAGGTGGTACCAAGGGGAGGAATTTCCTTCTCCAATCAAGCATGCTAACACAACTCTTATGCACAAAAGTATCAATTTCAAGCCTCATCATGCATTATCTAAATCAATTTCACACCTTTCCAATTTATATCCATTTAAACATATCCACAACAACACTTTTCAAACTTATGTCTTATTTTTGTCAAATAAATCTTAAAGGATACAAAGAATGAAGAGAACTTCATCACACATAATTCATACCTTCATTTATCCAAATAAACCTATGATTCATGACATAGAAAATTTCCAGCATTAATATAACCTTGACCTTTGCTGGGTTTTTAAGACATAACTTAAGTTCTGTGTCTCCAAATTGAGTGATGCTTGATTCATTAGAAAGCTAAAACAAAATACTACAAATGTTATGAAGGGACCACAGCCCAGATCAATCTTTAAGATGGCAAAAAAAAGCTAGGAACACAGACCAACAGTCCAGACCTGATTCAGCAGAACTAATTTCAATGTTTATCAAAGTTCTACTTATCCAGACACTCAAATCACACCAATCCAAAACCAGAGAAGTCTCAAGACACAGGGCAACAACTCTCATGAAGAACTCAGAACATAATCTTATCATTATAGTGGTCAAAAAGGGCACTCAATTCAGTGATGCATGTAGCCCGTCATAACAGAGTCAGTTTGGGTGTTTCAGCCATAAGTTGAGCTATATATATCCAAATTGGACACAAGAGGATGGGTTGGAAAGCTAAGGAGCAGACCTACAACTTTCATGAAGGACTCAGACACTAATGGGAAATGAAAGGGATCGAAAAACAGTCCTTAATCACACCCAATAACACTTTTTCCTAATTTCAGCTTACTTAAATCATATACAAGGTAGAGATTTCTACCACATACTAAATACTCATCAAATATCATCTTAAGATCATAAATCCACAAATAATAACAAGAAAACTTAAGGCCTTATTCATCAATGGGTTCTGCCACTCTTGAAGAATGAAGAAGAAATTGTTTTCCTTATCAATTCAAAATATAAGCATGCTTAGAAATCTCCCAAGAACACATTTATACCACCAAAATTCAATAATCAAATCATTTCATATAAAATTCCCAATTTTCACAAAATAGTATAAACTTCACAAAATCAAAAATTGAAACAAGATAAGAGTGTTTATGAACACTAACCTTAAACATAAGCTCTAACAAGCTTAAATCAAACTCTTGAAGCCTTAGTTTTCCCTTGTCTTTGGTAGGAAGTTCTCCACCCTTTGTCCTCCAAATTACTTGAAATTATTCACCAAATACCATTTCTCAAGCTTTAATCTCAAAGATTAAGTACTTAATCAAAGTTGAATGGAGTGTATTTGATGTGTTTAGGAAGTAAAAATTGAAGACCTAAAGGAGAAGAAGAAGAAGAAGAAGAAGAAGAAGAAGAGAAAGGTCACGTTAGATGGAGAGGAAAAGGAAGAAAATATGTTAGCTCAAATAATGGAGTTGACTAAAGGGTAATTTGGTCCTTTCACCAAAATTGGATGGCTAGGATTGAGCAATGTAATTCAATCTAATGGCTACAAATATTCTCCAAATTAAATTCCTTCAAAATATTATTTATCTCCATAAAAATTCTTAAATTTAATCCTTAAAAATAATTCCTCTAATTTCCTTAATTAATATAACACCATCTCAAATTTACTCCATAAAAATAATTTCTCTAATTTCTTTAATTAATATAACAACATAATTCACTATTCACTAATTCTCTAATTTCTCCAAAAAAATATTCATTACTTACTTTCTACCCATAAAAATAATGTATACATACTCCAAAAATATTAAATAAAATATAACACATAGATAGTAATTTTTCCGGACCAAAATAATATTATTCCCGGACCGATGGCACTATTCACAGACCGATAACTTACTATTTCAGACACAAAAAAAATGGGGCGTTACAATGAGACTTGTCAGCTTCAGTGCTGGTCTCTGTAATGGCTGCTGGCTTTTCAGAGACTAATGCCAGATCCAGGTCCAGAACTCCTAACTGATAATGGATTTGTTCGGACCAATCAGCATAGTTCAATCCATTGAACTTAATCAACCCAGTGCCCATAGCAAACATGTTAAAGGAAGCTGCAACATTACATATATACTCATACGTTAATGCTTTGAGTAAACATAAAATGGATTCAAACAAATAACAACTTTAATTATGCATCTAGATTCACCTTTGGGTAATATTTAAATGCATAGCTTTAATCAATAATGATGCCAAGAAGAAAAATACTTTAATAGACTTTCATTGTGGAGCAACTTGCGAGCCTTTATGCAAGTCAGAGAGAAGCACGCCCGTGCTCATTGCAGCACGCCCGTGCTCCTTTCTGCAATCCAGTTACCTTTTTTTTTTTATTCCATTCAACTATTCAATAATGCTCCATACAATATGCATGTTATCTTTGGATATACATTCATATTAATTCGTATAATGATAAGTCTCTTTAATGCCACTGATTATAATTAATGGTCTACCTTTGGGTAACCTAACAAATTATAATCAACGAGCTCAATTGTTCAATTTTCACTTTCATGTCATATAACGGCATCACACAAATATGAACAATTGAAAACTGCATAATCAATGTCTAAAATAATCCAAACAAGGCCACTTTGGTGACTAACAAGTTTTCCATTCATTAAACATTGATTTATGCAAAACTTTTATGAGATTAAATTAATATCTCAAAACTTTAACGACATAACCCAATAATATGTCATAACCATGCTCTATAAATAATAACAAAATAATTTATAAAGCATAAAGAAAACAAACAGTTTTCAAATTTTTATAATTTTAGCTTCGCTTATACCATATAAATCAATTTCACAATACGAAATTAATTTTCATTAATTAAGCCAAACAAAACGCTATCAAACAAATCTAGAACAGGTACAGGCTCTGATACCACATGTTGAATAAACTTTAATATAGCCCAGATCTATTGTTCATAGAATTTGTTTGACAAGAATATACAATAATCGGAAGCGTACCTTGATCCATAACGGCAAATCTATGTTATGGGTTACCTCGTTGGGACAATTCGATTCTCACCATAACAGCAGATCTACGTTTCTTCACTCTGGCCTTTTGTCCGTAAGTGCTGTCTTAATGGTCAGAGAATAATCAACAGCTGCGGGAGTTTCTTTTATGAGCTCTCTCAAACAAACTATCTTCGTATGTGTTTGAGGGAGCCGTCACACTCTCTTGTTTCTGTGTTAACCCTAATCTGTTGATTCCTTTATCTTTTACAAGGCAGAGGAAGGGTATTAAAACCCTAACTGGCTCTTATCCATTAAACCCAATAACCATCATCTTGGGCCACCTTAATTAGAACCAGCCCTTTAATCACATGGGCCACATACAGATTATTAAAATAATCTAACAACAGGATCGTTGAAGAAGTGGCCCCTTTGGCAAAGTCGGGTGAGGAAATTCTATGTGAGATTGAACAATTGGGCCTTACCGAGATTGGAGTCGATATTGTCAATGCTGTAATTGCTAAGACTTACGGGTAAGAAAATGAAGTATTTTCTGGGATTTACCATATTGGAAAAATCTCCTGATTCAGCATAATCTAGATGTGATGCATATTGAGGAGAATGTGTTTGATAATTTGTTCAATACAATTATGAATATTCATGGCGAAACAAAAGATAATGCTAAAGCTAGAGAGGACACCAAAGAAATATGTCGACGACCTGAATTAGATCGTGCCCCCTTACTCGTGGAAATACTCAAAGGCTTATTACACATTAGATAGAGTAGTAAAAGCTGTTTTGTTCGAATGGTTAACGATGGTAAAATTTCTAAGTGGATATGCATCCAATTTTAGCTGATGTGTTTATATAAAGAAGTATAGATTGTTTGGTATGAAAAGTCATGATTGTCATAAATTCATGCAATGCTTAATTCCAGTTGCTTTTCGACAATAGTTAATTGTTTGGTATGATATTTTCACTCGCATACATACTAAGAAGGGTAATCCAAACTGCTTTATTGATGGGTGTGCAAGGAGTGTTTCTATAAGTTTACCTTTCATACCAATTTGAACCATTTGTTTATTTGATATTGCTGACCTGTTTATATACTACGTTCATGCAAATATTATTTGGAAATTTACAAGAAAACTTCAATAATATGTTGGTCGAACAAACTCAACAACAGAATGACTCCTCGATGCACTGTCATAGATCAATGACTAGTTATATTTGGAGGCTACTGGAGGGAGAAGAAAAAGGCGAGTCTATAGACTAGGTTCGCAAGCTTCCGCAGTTTATGGGTTTAGCTGCTCTAGTGCACCATCACAATCACAGCAGATGCTCAATCCTAGGACGACCCAGATTATGCAGGAATGCATTGAGGAGTAGGATCGCTTTCTGAAGTAACGGGCTGATAAGATGCGACTGATGAGAGTAACAAGCAAATGAGATTCATCAAGTATAGAATATACAGCACAAGATGCTCTAGTTATTTCGGCAGGCTATAGGGACTTTTCGTACACTTGTTGCACCTGCTTCATCTGCTACAGATCCTCCAGCACAACACACTACTGCTACAGATCCTCCAACACTGCACACTACAAATGAGGATACTAGTCTTATTGATCCTAATTTCTAGTTGTAGATAGTTTTCCTTTCATATTTTGTTGTTCTATGTTTATTTTGCATTGCAGTAACAAAATGATTTTCCTTTCATATAGTATTGTTTTGTGAGTTTTCTTGATGGTTTGCTTGTTATAATTGTATATATTTTAGCAAGTTGAAAATTTTGTTGTTGCAAAATATAAATTTATTTTTTTTAATTTATCGACAGATTACCGATGGAATTATCATTAACAACCAGTCATTTACCGATCGGTTATCGACGGAATCTTATTAACAGCTAGTCATTTATTGACGAATTACCGATGAAATCTTCCAAACGTGATGAAAATTTCCCGATTGATTACCGATGACTTACCAACCATCATTGATGGATTACCAACAATTTGATATTGTTTTCATGTCCACTTACCAATGTACTTTTGACAGAATACTGACAAACGGACATTCATCAGCATATATTTTACCATCTAGAAGTTTACTGACGAAATTGTGGTATCGGTATTCCGTAGGTATTATATTTTATCGATCGATTTCCCATGTTTACCGATGGAATAAAGGCCGATATTTTTGTAGTGATTAATGAAATGCAATGTTTTAAGTTATTTGCCACTTTAATGTTTCTCTTCTTCCTCAAACTCGCACCAATTTCAAATTTGTTAATAAAGAAAAGAAATGGCAGTTGCGTTTGTTCTTAATTTGTTGAGTTTGTTACATGAGTAGTTGTAATTGTCTTGCTAACTAGGATTAGATATTTTTTCGTAGACATTTTTCTTCCTCCTTGAAGTTTCTAAGAGATTCCTGAATCTAATTCTAATACTTCAAAAAAAAAAAAAAAAAAAAAATAGCACACTAGCTAACAGAAACCACACTAAACCTTAAAGTGTGAAGTCCAACTCTACCCTTGGCACTCTCTCATTTCCAAATGTTAATCCTATTCTCATAATCAAAGTTATTGACTATTCCTATATGCAAGTCTGAGCATACCCTAATCGTCATACAAGAAAATATTCCTTATGAGCACCTCTGAGTATTAGCATAGAAGATACCATATATGTAGAGACATATTCCACACCACATAATTCAAATATTCACATTTATCTATCAACCTAAGGGATCCTATTTCATCCTAGTTCTATCAAGCAAGCCTAATTTAATTATCCCTGAAAAGATTTAAGGAGCTTAAATCTTATTTGGTTTGATCAACTCCATTGCTTACACTTTCATGCCACCCAACATGTTAGCGATAGCAAATGACTAATACCTCACCATGTCGCTTAATATCAGGCTTAGATCATTTTTCAGTTGCATCAATTATTTTACGTTTGGAATTATGTATCATCTACTAATGAAAATAAAATAAATAAATTTTATCCAAACAATAAATGTAACATTTTGTGGCAAAAGTGATCCTTTTCGTCCGCTCTCCACCTATCAATCCCTTTACATACATCCATTTTGGCAGAAAACATTATCCAATAATAATTATTGAGAAAAAATATACTTAATCATGTTTATTGGTTGACAATAGATCAAGGGTGAGGCTTTATCTGGCTATAATGAGAGATGTGGATCTCTTATTAAGTTTTGGCCTCGAAGAATTGTCTTCAATGGATTGATTTGAATACATGCCAAATTGGAGGTTGTATGTGGGCTCAAATTATGTTCATGTTTTATGCTCTTCTAGGATAGACATTTCTGAATTTGATTTAATTATTTATGATTGTATATGTACCCTAGATCATAGTTTGACGTTTGTGTCCAGTGAATTAGGAAACAAGCCAATATGTGTGCCCATTCTCTTCCTAGGGTTTCATATCATCATTATGCTCGTCTCCAAGTTTGGAATATTATCACAGATTGTGTTGTGGATCACAATTATTTGGGTAAATGAAATATTAGTTTTTGCTTGCAAAAGGCAATACATCAAGGGTATATATGTTTTAAGGCTTTTACTACAGTACAGAATTCAAAAATTTTGCATGGGTAGAGAAACTGTCTTTTTGTGACATTTGTGATACTAACCTACTATAGCAGGTAAACATGATAGGTTAGTTAAAATTTTCTTTTATTTTTTGCAAATTTCTTTCTTTTTCTTTAGAAAAAAGTTTCTTTTTAAATCACATATTTAGAAAAAAGTTATATGCCATTGTTTTTAAATATACATTTTTTAATTTCTTTTGGGATAAATATTTTTAAAAAATTGGTAGAAATATTTTATTTCTCTCTATAAATTATTTTTATTTTATTTTAATAATTTTAATTACATTCGCTTTCTAAAAAAAATTAAACATATCCAATAACTAATGACACATGTTCATGTAAATCACAGCATGTTTTCTGGTAATGACACATTTACATGTAAATCACATTTAATAAGTTATATTAAGTATTGTACATTCTTTTCTTATTTAGCCATTTTTCCTCTTCTTTTTAATAATTTTTTATTTGTTGTAATACTCTTGTTTTCTAAATTAAAAATTATTATTTTTGTAATATTTTTGAAAGATTTCATAAATAAAAACATGAAATATCATTTATAAGATTCATTATATAAAGTTATTTCACCAATTAAAATTATATTTTGAGTTTTAAATTAAATTTATTTTAAAATGTAGTGACAACTTACTATATATTTGAATTTGTATAATTTTATATTCTAAAAAAACTAAATAAATTTTTAAAAAAATAAATAAATGTTAAGTAATGTTTGAATAACAAAAATTTTTTAAAATGAAAATATAAAAAATTTCTACAGTATCACCTGTAATAATTTTGCTAAGGAACGATGCAAGTGGATTTAGTCAAATAATTTAATACTTTTTAAAGAGATATAATTTAACATAATTTAATTCTTCAAAAAAAGATAATTTAGTACTTAAAATAAATAAAAATTAATTAATAATTTAGCTTAATTGCATAATAAAAGATTATATTAACTATAATTAAATATTACTTCATTTGGACCCATCATCATATTTTTAACTATTTTTAAAAAGATCCAACAAGATATTTTATTAAATTTGCACAGTTATTAAAAAAAAGAAATATTATATATTCTCAATCTAACACAACTCAATAGTTTTAAATCTATGGTTTAGGTGTAATAACAATAAATCTAATGGTGTACAAATGTTATATACATGTTTTAAATGGGCCAAGTCAGTTTAACTGGCCCCATTATATGGAACTTATGACTGCTAATAGTTTAGTTATGTTCTTCTATAGCATCTCCAAAACCACAAACATACTGCACTTTCATTGATATGTAAAATTGCAATTTGGGATGCAGTATTTTTCTGCCTGCAAAAGGAATTGCACTTGGCACATGCAAAAAGGATCGTCCTCTATTACTTTTTTAAACTATCCCAGAACACATGTCCAGTTCTAAAAAACCAAAATTTTAGAATTAATTCTCATTTTTCCACTTATTCTTCTATTTTAAAGGGTGCATTTATTGTGGTACACAAATATGTAAGGTATATAAAAGCAATTTAAAATTATACGATAAATAAGATGACAATATTTATCATATTGACTTGAACTCTAGGGCAATATAAAGCAATTTCCATTAAAAAAAAAAAAAAAAAAAAAAAAAAAAAAAAAAAAAAAGATGTGAATGAAATGAATTTTTCGTTGCAATGTCATCAATTGAGCAAAATGATTCATGTTAACTACAATAACTACAATAAAAAGCACCAGGCAAAAGAATATTGGCAAAATTTTTTTGTCCATTCAAACACTTGATTGATAAAATAAAATTTAGAAATTCAAATTCAAATAGAAAGCTCTCAAGAGAACGATAGCATATTCATTTAAATCTGAAGCTTGTAAACAAACATATTCCTCATTTCATAATTGTATATCCTATGAACACTTTCGCGAAAATGTGTATTTTGCTGTTGAGGAAAAAAAAAATTGATGCAAAAAGAGGGTGTATCCTACAATTGTACATCTGTATGTCCTGGCACATCTCAAGTAGCCTCGATTGGAGAACAGCAGCATGATATGAACTCTTGTACGAATAAGAGCCTGCAAGGTCACTCGGTCACAGATAAAGAGAATTGGCAAACATAATACCTCGACGGAGACTCTCACAGGCTGCACCAAATTTGTTCGCCAAACTTACTTCCCCAACAGCTTCAGCAGCCGCACGTAGCTAGAAAAAGATCAGGCAATCAGATATGTCCAGAAAATTATCTTGGAGCTTTAGTTTCTCTAGGGTAATTATCTTTGAATAGTTCCATATAAATTGGCAAGGGATGCATCAGCAAGACATTATGACTTAAGAAGGTTAGCTATACACGGATATCAAGCATAGAGCATAATGTCAGCATATAGTGTCATTTTCTAGCATAAAGAAAAGTGAAATAGGAGAATTACTAGCAAGAAACATCGCTTTGAGAAAAACAGGAGGAGGGAAACTATGAACCATTAAAAGGGTAAATAACTAAATCCTTGACATTTCACAATAAGAACACTTTGGTACCTCCTTTAAAATCAAATGAAGTGACTAAAATGACATTAAAGCATGAATGGGGCAGAGCAAAGAAGAAAGCAAAAGATAATAGCACGACATCTTATATTCAAGGGAAGAATAGGAGTTTGAAATTGTGTGAAGCAAGGAAACATGAAGAGGGTAGAGCCAAGACTCACAGGCTTCTGAGACTATGATATAAATATCAGTGTGCTTCTCACCTCTTTTTGAGTATTGGGAGAGGGGAATTTGAACCTACATTTATTATCAGGTCATATATGCACTTATCATTAGGATATCTTGGTGTACATATGCTTCTCACCTCTTGAATCTCGGTGTCAAAAAGTGTATTCTCTCGAATCTTTAAGTGAAAATATATTATGCGTGATCAATTCAGCCAGCTGCTCCTACAGGAAATAGGTCAATTTGGTTTAATTTTTTTTCTCAGCCAATTTTCTGGGACCGTTGATTTTGTTCACCTGGACTTTAGCATCTCTAATTTATATTTTTGTCCAAGAAAATATCATGTATTCCTTTTTTCCTTTTTTTTCTGGTTGCAGGCAGAAAGTTAAACGGTTAATTAACGATATTTTGGAATTACAAGATAATATCCATCCTTCGACCATCATCACATACATTGACCAAAGGTTGTTAACTAAATGACAATTTTGTATCAATACTAAGGTGGTATGTAGTAAATCGGAAAAATAGTTGAAGACCTAATTTTCAAGAACTGCATAAATACAAGTGCTAAAATTTCAAATTGCAAAGTTGTTTAAAAGGCCACTAAGTACAGTAATCATTGCAAACTTTAAGTTGACATTTTGGAATTATCATTTCAAGTGGATTTTAGTTTAGTTGAGACTTCTAAGTGATATGTGGATAAGCATTATCAACCAACTATAATTTAATAATGATGTTATCAAACACTATCTAAGTGGAAAATTTCATCCTAGGAAATATTGTAAAGTGCCTGGCAGGTAACGAACTCAGGGTACAACTCTGAATTAAAAATTCCAACTCTGATACTATTACCTCAAGCATGGGCAAGTGCCTTGGCATACATACCAATTTTTCTACATAGACTATACAAAGCAGCCAATGGCTATATTAAAACAAAGAAAACTTGAGGATTGAACATCAACAACTAGCAAGTAATACTCAACAGTTGATCCCCCCCAACCCCCAAAGCATTTCAAGAAAGAAAAAAATAGACACTAGATCTTTGAGCGATAAAGTTGTTTGGAAGAAATATCACTATTATCAATTTACATTCAGGAAGGCAACAATCGATAATCAATGAAGTGAAATAATCATAGGTCAGAATCAGTTTAGATATAATCTATAATCCATTTCTCAAGGTGTTCCTGCTGGAAACTCAAAAAGACGCCTCTTATGAGGCTTCATTTTTTCTCCCTACCAACCTATAAAGTCTAAAGCACAATTACCTGATTTGCCATGTCCCCCTTGTACTATGAATTGGAACGCACGTCCCATGTAAAATTATTTAAATGCAACCCTTGTAAAATTTTCCTCTTCCCAATATATTAAAAATAAATTATTTTGTCAAACTAATAATAATAATAATAATAATAATCATTATAAATTACATAATTTTCACTATATTTTTACAAAAAAAAAAAAAAAAAAATCTGAATAATACTTCAACTCATATCATGATCCGAACTAGCAAACCAACTGAGCCTACCCCTCTCAAATCATATTCTAAGTTACTAGTGAAATCAATCTCCCACTCATCCTCCTGCTGCAAACCCCCCCCCCCCCCCCCCTTCTCTCTCTCTCTTCCCTCCCCTCTTTTTACCTCCTTTTCCTCCCTTTTTGAATTACCCAAAAAGAAATCCTAAACGATCTGAATAATACTTCAACTCGTATCATGATCTGAACTAGCAAGCCAACTGAGCCTACCCCTTTCAAATCATATCCTAAGTTAGTAGCGAAATCAACCTCCTCTATCCTCCTACCCCTTTTCTTCCCTGTTTTGAATTACCCACAAAAAACAAAGAAACTCTAAGATTTGCTTTAAGATACACTTTGATCAATACCATTCAAAGCCTAGCAATTTAGTCCCATACTACCATCCCATCTATGAAAATACAAGATCTTGAGGGGCTAAAAATGTTATAATATAACAATTCAACGAACAAGCAATGGTTTAATTTAAGACAAGGATTAATATGTAATAAAAATATTACAATTTTTAAATCAAGGATTATAGTTAAGTCATCAACCAAAATAAGGGACTAAAAGTTGCTAACTTCAAAGCAATACTAATATACAAAACAAAAACCATGAGGAAGTTTTACCAATTAACCCGTTTCTATAAGGACTTGACTTTTACATACAACATTCTAACAAACCAATAGATGAGACCTTGTGCAAGCAATATTCTGTAAAAGCTTGAAGAGAAATAGCACAAAAAGGCCACAGAATCACATTGCATGTAGGCTGTTATCCATAATTTTCTATAGAGCAAGAAATTTTAACAATTTACCTGGTTCAAGAATTCATCTAGTCGCCTAGCGCTCCTAATGATACTACCCTCGAAGATGTCAGTCATTTGTATAACTTCAGCAAAGCTTGCACCCTGGAGGAGAAAAAATATATATATACAAAAGATAAATTTAAAATAGAAGAAATGACACTCATTGTCAATGTTCTAGCAGAGTGCAACAAACACATTTCATTTAAATATATATTTACTTTCAAGGGGAATGAAGAAAGCAAATTCATATAGCGAACCCGAACTAGTCCTTGATTGATGCTTAGTTGATTTCAGTTGTCTTTTTTTATACAACATTTTAAAATTAAAAACTAAAAGTTCTTGACAATCATGAAATTCCAGATTGAAATACTTAAATTAAATAAGAATTGCATGGACCAGTTCTAAATAAGCTACCAAAGCTAAAACAAAAATCTGAAAACACAAATCTGTTTCTAATTTTTTTTCTTTCCTTTTTTTATTATGAATATTTTTTAAAATTATTTGGAACTTCAGAAACACTTGGGGAACAACTTTTTTCTTGCAAAACTAGAACTTCTTTACCTCTTCGTGTCGTCAAACACATATATCTTGCAATAAGAATGATTAAATATTAAAATTACTAGATTTACTACTTAATCCCCACTATTTGGAAAAATAACTGGCAAGTCCTTGAAAAATTTT
>NW_028322555.1:0-65238 GCF_041381405.1 Jatropha curcas | reverse complement strand
TATAGTAGATGATGCAAAGCCGAAACTTTAACACGAATCACACATAAAAAACATGAGTGTTTTACTGCTACTATAATCCAATTCCCATATTATCTATAAGAGTTATTCGTTGATTCAATAAAATTATTTACACATTGGAACTTAATGATAAATAATATTGTAAAAAAAATAAATTAACTCCTAAACTATAATTAAATTAACACATAAAAACTATTTATTTTTCAAAACTTAACTGTGAGCTTCCTAAATTATGATTTTAAACATCTTCGATCCAAAGAGTAGAGGCATTAAAACAAGGGATCAAAGTGTTAATGGAAACTATAAGTTAGAGATCTCATATTTAGTTTAAATATAATTTAAGAACTATTTCTCGTTAATTGATAGTCAAAAGAAGATATTTTGGATAGAAAGACTAAAGTGTCACGGAATCATATATTAAAGATTTTATAGTTAGGTTTTTAAAAAAACAAAAGTCTTTATATGTTATTTGACTATTATTTAGAAATCAATTTTAATTATTTTTCCACAATGATTATTGAATAATTATTGGTTGAATATAAATTCATCTCTAAACTTTGATAAAAAATATTGTAGGACCTTGTACTTTAATTTTGACCTATTATACTCTTAAAAGTTACAATTTTAATATCATTATATCCTCTGCGTACTAGCAAAGGAGCAAGTATACTTCAAACTCTCTAAAAGCGAGTGAACCGGGAACAAAAGACTACGTGTTATTATCATCATCAATTGCAAGCGTTATTTTTCTTTGCTTTTTTCTCTCCTATATTGTTTCTTCTACCTCTAGATCTAGTAGCTCCAATTTTTTTTTTTTTTAGATTAGATTTCAGTGATTTCGTTCATAAGAGACATCATTTATACAATATCTTGTTATCTTCAAATCCAAATTCCTCATGAATCTGTTTTGATACGAATCCGCCATCACTCATCCATGGAACTCAAGGGAGCAAGGAGAACAATATGAAAAATCCATTAGTGCTACCTAGTGGATCAATTACAAGAAGTCATTCAAAGAAATATGGAGTAACCATGAAGATCAAGAGAGCATGGATACCTCAACTTCTAATTAAGATTCGAGGAAGAATCTTTTCGAGGAAAGGGAGAATAATACGGAATCACTACCATTCAACCATAGATCTCAAGGAAGCATGGAGAACACCTAAGTTTCTCACATTAATGGAAGCACATGTTGAGATGGAATCTGAAATTCCAGCCATGGCATGCCCCAGACCGTGCTATGTTAGCACGCCCGTGCAAGGTGGCACGCCCCAGGCCGTGCAAACCTCTGCCTCTCGCGAGGGAAGTTTTACATTGAAGCACGCCCGTGCGCATTGGCACGCCCCAGACCGTGCAAGCCATGCCTCTCGCGAAGGAAGTCTTACATTGAAGCACGCCCGTGCCAACTAGAACGCCCCAGACCGTGCACGCCTCTGCCTCTCGCGAGGAGCCACTTACATTGAAGCACGCCCGTGCGGATTGACACGCCCCAGACCATGCCCGCCACTACCTCTTAAAATATTAGTTAGTTTATTTTGAGTTTTTGCTTTGTTAATGGGTTGGGCCTCCTATAATTCGGCCACCCTTGGTTATTTTAGCCTTGGTTTGTTTAGATTTGGTCAATCTTTAGTAGATTTGGATTAGTTATCCAAATCCTTAAGTTGTTAAGATTTGTTAGTCATATCCTTAGTTGGTTTAGATTTGCTAAATCCTAATCCTTAGCTGATTTAGACTAACTATTCTAAATCCTTTAAGGATCTGGACCTCTTAGATTAGTATAAATAGCTTGTTATATTGTAATAATTCAATATTCAATTAATCAATTAAAAGAGAATTTCTTCTTCCATGCTTAGGCGTGTTTTTGCTTTAGAGAGAGTGTGAGATTGCATCTTCTAATTGCATCAAGAATCAAGGTAAACTTATCAATTCTTTTGTGGCGTTTATCTTATTCTTTTACTCTATTATTGGTGTTCTTGCTCTTTAAGCTTTGGGTGCCATAGAGGGGTGTTTTCGTCTTGCTCCCGAGCGATCCGAAAAACGTTCCTTTTTTGATATTGATGGAAAAGGTGATTTTTATTTAGAACAGTGGTGACAAAACATTTTTAGGATACGATGCTGATAAATTGGCTTATAAAACATTTGAGTCGCCACCCATTTTTTCGGCAATGGGACCATTTCCAATTTTAAAAGTGACTTCATTTAAAACCCAATTTTGTTTAAGGCCAATTTAGAGAACTGGTCAGGCACACCAGTGCGATTCTGGATAAGGGAATTAGGTACGTCGGCCCGTTGGAAGCCGCGACGCCCAAAAGACCAGCCTCTTTTAACCTACAATTTCTAATTTATTTTAATTTAGAAAAGCCAATTTATTTATACAAACCCAACTAGAATAAATCGAACCGAGTTCCTATGCGGAAAATTATTTAATCATCCCAAATGAATTCATTCGTTGCATTCATAATCATTCAAACCATTCAAACCATTCAACCCAAAGCAGTTAAGTCAAAGTAAACAAAAGACCCTCTCTTGCCTTATGGCTAAAGGCGGGCCACAAACCGAACCTAAAATACATTCTACCCAATTTAAATCCTAGAAACCCTAAAAACCCGAAATCATACATAGTATACATTAACATACTAGACTTGATTAAACTGCAATCTGCCCACGATTGGTTGTCTCTTGAATTATTAAAAGAATTGAATATTTATTTAATTGCACGAAATTATTATTATTATTTTTTAAAAGAAAAAATCTTTTCTGAAACCCTAGAACAGTCGCATCACGCAGCTGTTCTATGGAAGAACAGTTGCATGACAGATCTAATGGCTGCGTGACGCAATTGTTCATAACTTGAGAAAAAATCTTCAGATTCATCAGTCGTTTATTTCAAATACAATACTAAACAAAAAATAAAAGTGAAACAAAATCATAAATACGAACAGTTCCGTCACGCAACTAATCGAGGCAATATAACTATGTTTTGGACATGAAAAGTTCCGTCACGCACTTTGTAGCTGCGTGACGCAACTACTCTGGTTTGTAACTACTTTTCAAAAAACCCTTTTACGTTTTCCTTTTATTAGAACTTGTTTTAATGTAACCCAGAAACATCCAAGAATGGGCAGAGTACCGTTTAATTAAGATCACACTACTAAAACATAAAATAAAAATAATGAATAAACAACTAAAAATACCAAGAAAAGTCTTAGATAATTACCTAACCCTCAGATTGAGGATTGTAAACAATCTAACACCTTAAAGAATGAGGTTTCAGGGTCCCAGAAGCCTTTGTTCACCAAGTTTCAACACCCACCTCCTTCTCTCTTATTTTTCTCTTTTTTTCTCTTTTTATGATTTTCGTTTTTAACTTAATTAATTTCTAAAGGCTGTTTTTCTTCAAGATAACTCAGAGGAGTTTCTGCAGAAAAACCTAGCCACAATTGTCTTTTTTTTTTACGCCCTCCGAATTTTTCTTTAATAAGATAAAAAATGCAGTATTTATATAGGTAGGGCAACAGGGGATAGCTGCGTCACGCAACTGACGGCTGCGTGACGGACCCGATAGCTGCGTGACGCAGCTCTCTTTCTGGACCGTTGCCACGTATCCAAACAGAATATAAAACCGTTATGTGAGTTTTCAAGGTGACGTCATCTTAATTGGAGTTGCGTGACGCAACTGTCAGTGCCGTCACGTACCTTATAGCTGCGTGACGCAACTTTAATACAAATCAGTCACCCTCAAATTGGTTTAAATCAAATCCTTGGGTTTAAAGACTTCCGGACAACCATGATCCCTCATTCCGCATCCTCGTATCCTCATCGGGTTAGGGGGGCATAAAGACACGCGTCAACAGTTTGCCCCCCCACTTTATCATTAATTGTATAAACGATTAATGTTAAAGTGGTCCATTAACGCGCCTTCCACTTTGGCTTGGACGAAATGGTTTTTTTGATCATCTGGTCGCGTGTAAAGCTCAGTTTGATCGGCTTTATTGGCTCCAGTCGGATCGGTAACGACCTCCAAAACTCGGTCTAATTGGCTGTGAAGATACCTTTGAGGCTCGGTTTGATTGGCTTTTAATTGTCTTGATCAACTTCGTAATTCACCATCATTGACCAAGAAGAGAATCCAAACAGCTTCGTAATACACCATCACTGTTCGGTGGGACCTATTGGCTTCGAGACCAAATAACCGGTTAGTCATTGAGATTGTCCTGATCGGCTTCGCAATACACCATCACTAATCAGGGATAAGGATTTGACTCGATCAGTTTTGCAATACACCATCACTAATCGAGAAAACGATCCAAACAGCTTCGTAATACACGATCACTGCTTGGTGGGACCAAACGGCTTTGAGAAACCATCACCAGTTGGCCTGAAAAATTGTTTAAGAGAAAAAGAGCAATTTCTGTGTGCAAACAGATCTTGTCTTTGTTAAATGTTGGGGCGTCACATGCCCCCATGCATTAATAATCATAAACTTTGAAATTTTGCATCAGGGCAAAAGATTGTACTTTTGCCCCCAGTCTGGAATTTCGACTCAGGACCAAAAATATTATCTTTTCAGGTAAACCTTTTAATGTTTATTGTAAAATTTGGTTTAAAATTTTAGCAAAAAATTTAGGCAAGAAAATTTTTAAGCCTGAATTTTCAGTATACCTTTCCTGATGCGGTGTTTGAAAGAAAACTTACCTGAGGGTAATTTAGGCAATTTGATGATCCTACCCCTGTGCGGTGAGTAGACAAAATTACTGAAGTATACGAACCGTACACTGACTTCAAATTGCTTGAACGGGCCATAGTGGGCTTAAATGGGCATTAATGGGCTGTTTTGGACTTGAAGCGGTTAATGGGCTTGGGCTTAAAGAAGTGTTAATGGGCTTGGGTCCATTTTCATTTCTAACTATAAGTAAGCTTTTCAACATTTCATTTTACTTTTCAAACTCTAAACCTTCCAAAAACACTCTGAACCTCAGCTAAGATGTCTCAGCTTTTCGAGATCCCAGCTTCTGCTTACACGCCGGAGATGGACACCCTGGGGGCGATCCCGGACATTTCGATTTTCGAGGGTGAGCAAGTACCGATTAGCCATAATGCCCTGACTCTCGGGACACAACCCCTTCAGCTTCTCCCGTTGCCGGGTTTTGAGTTCCCAGTTTGACATGATACCAACGCGATGCGCGGTTTCCAGACCGAGGTGAGTAGCTTTGCACTTGAATTTCTTGCTTTCGATGATGCGTTGTGGATGAATTATTGCAATTTGTATACTGTTTGCGCGTCGGCAGTTGCGTCACGTAGGAAGGAGTTGCGTGACGCAGCTTTTCCTGTGTGAACAGTTGCGTGATGCAACTGTTCGAAGCGGCGCGAACCCTAGTGCCTCTGGATCCTTTGAGTTTGCCCCCTTTTGCATGTGTTAATACCTTATTTACTGGCTTAGAGTTGATTCCACTTCCCATGTGACGCATTTAGACCCTGAAAATGCATAAGAAAAGCACAAAAATGAATAGATTGAACATTAGGTTAGTTCTGCGGAAGAACAGTTTCGTGACGCGACTGTGCGCCAAGGAACAGCAGCCTTTGAACAGTTGCGTGGCGCAATTGTTGGGTGCGTGACGCATCCACAGTTGCGTGACGCAGCTGTACCTGGCCAGTGATTGTAATGCTCAATTTTCCTACGATAAAAATAAAAATAAACAACTGTTAGATTAATTCTTTATCTAAATAAAATTGTTTCTTACACAGGTTGATCTGGGCAAGGCCCGTGCTGGTGGATCCTCCACCGATGCTTCAGCCTTCTGGGATTTGTTGGACCCCCCGATGCGGTCCAGAGTCGTTGCTACTGGTTTCGGCGATTATGCCGCTGGGCTTTGTCTGACTCAGCCCCGATTTCCACTCGCCATGCGCTACGCGCTGATGGAGAGCTAGAACGACTGCACTCACTCGTTCATTTTTGGCTTCGGAGAGATGACCCTGACTCCAGTCGACTATACTGCTATCACCGGACTCGCGTTCGGTGGCACGGTCGCCCCTTTAAATGCTTGATACCAGACTGCCGCCCTGGGTGCTGAGCTTATGAGGACCCTACTTGGTGTTCCTACCCGCACCAGGTACACAGCTCAGGGGTACGTCTCCTATGAGGTGGTTTACAGATTCTGGGCCGAGCGGATTCGTACGAGATTGGCTGCGTGGAGAGAGTTACCTGAGGATGTCCGGCCTACAGCCCCTGCATACACCAGAGAGGAGAGAGACCAGGCAGCACGATCTTTCATTTTCTACCTCATCTCCTCGCAGCTGTGTTGACACGTGATTTTATGCCTCCACTTGACCCGATGATGATATGAGGACAAGGGATAAGGTACCACGATAAACCAGAAGTGTTTGAACCAAAAATTGAATCAAACCGTCCAAAGGAGCCTGACCCGCGTTAGGGTTGCGTCACGCAGCTAGTACCTGCGTGATGGCACTTTTAGCTGCGTCACGCAGCTCTAACAGGGCTGACACCTCTGGCGCGCGCCCGTGCAACGGCCTGCATTGTTTGTATGGATACGCGGCAACTGTACGAAAAGTAAGTCTCGTCACGCAAGCTTACAGGTGCGTCACGCAGCTTCTACCCGCGTGACGGGACTGCTCTGTTGCCCTAACCATATAAATACAACATTTTACAGCAAAAACGGGACTTTTGACACTTTGCTCTCATTTCTTCTAAGAAAAATCGCATTCTGAGTTTTAAGTTTCTAGGTTAACGACTAGGGTTCTTCCTTAAGAATTCAACTGAGTAAACTTGGGGAAGATCGAGTCATAGATATTTTAGATTCAAAATCAAATCAAAAAAAAAAAAAATACAAAAAGATAAGAGGAGGAAAAGAGAGCAAAGAAAGAAAAAAAGAAAACTATCTATTCTGTGAAAGGACTTGGTGAATACGCTTCTAGAATCGTGAAACAACGCTTCTGAGTTAATCTCAGTGCATGCAATCCTCAAATCTGAGGGCTAGGTAACGATTCTAACTTTTTCCTTTTCATTTCTAGCATTTTATCTCCTAAAAATCTCATTTTTATAGTGTTTAGTTGACTTATTATTGATTAAACATAAGTTTGCCCATTGTTGAAATCTTCTGGGTTGATTTTAATCACTTATAATAAAAAGAACACATAGAAAAGAGTAGTTTGAAAGGTAGTTGCGGACCAGAGCAGCCGCGTCACGCAGCTACTACCCGCGTGACGCAACTGCTCCTGTCCAAAAGCTCTTAGCCTGGATTGGACCACCTGCGTGACGCAACTGTTCATGCACGCAGCTCTTCCATAGAACAGTTGCGTGACGCGGCTAGCTTCTAGTCCCAGATTACTCTTATTATCTTGTCTTAATTTCATTTTATTAAATAGATTCTTAATCTTAATCCAGAAAAATGATCAACAATGGGTAAATCGAATTTTAATCAAACCAAGTCAATTAATCTATTGTGATTGTAGTTTTTTTTTTATTTTTTTTAGATTTAATATTTGTTATTCCCTTTTAATTATATTATTAAATCCGGTTTGTGGCCCGCCTTTAACCATAAGGCAAGAGCGGGTCTTTTAATTTTATTTGATATGTATGGTGGATGAATGATGGATGTGATGTTTAATTTATGAATGAATGCAATGGATGAGTTTACTTGGGACAATTAAATAATTTTCCACATAGGAGCTCGGTTCGATTTATTCGGGTTGGGTTTAAATAATTGGCTTTTCTAAAATAAAATCAATTAGAAATCGTAGGTTAAAAGAGGCCGGTTTTTCGGGCGTCGGCTTCCAACGGGCCGACGTACCTAACTCCCTTACCTAGAACTTCATTGGTTCGCCTGACCAGTTTTCTTTCAAATAATTTGGCCTTAAATAAAATTGGGTTAAATGAAGTCACTTTTATAAAATAAAATTGGAAACGGTCCCATTGCCGAAATAATGGGTGGCGACTAAAATAATTTAAGACCGATTTATCGGCACCACGTATCCAAAAAGGGTTTTATCACCTCTTTTTCAAAACAAAATAATAACAACCAAATAAAACCAACCGATTTCGTGTTTTCGGGGAAAACAAGCTGCTGTGCACCTCCCAGAATAAGGGAGACCCTGCTGTGCTGGCCTGTCTGCGGGATTTGGGCCGTGTTAGCTCTTATGCCTGGGGTTCTCTCGCCTTGGCTCACCTCTACCATGGTCTGGACGTATGGACCAGGGGTAGTGGTGAGTCTAACTGGCAGTTCCTTCGCCCGCTCGAGGTAAGACACTTATTTCCATAACTTTCTTCCTTTATTATTTTTCATTACTCAGATTTATACTTAACTTATTGGGATCTTGCTACAGGTGTGGGCTTATGAGTACCGGATCTATCCTAGTGGTCTGGGGGGTGATGCTTCTGCCGATGCCTGGCGGATTTCGCGGTACCTGGCGCACCGCCACCACACTTTCTCTAGCTCTGAGGATTCACATTACTGGAGGTGCTCTTTTAACGATAGGACCTTAGCTGATGTAAGTACAAGGAACTTTCTGAATAGCATGTCCCCTTTCCCCTTTTATTGCGTATTTACTGACTCTTCTGTTTTGTAGCTCCTTCTGACTCCCTGAGAGGGAGATGCTTGGGAGGCCTATCCTGCTCATGTCGTGGCAGAGGCCTTTACCCGATCCAGGATCCTGCTGCAGGGTTACTGGGTAGACTAGTACTTCTTAGGGGAGAGGATCTATGAGCTTCAGGTTGCCACGGCATAGAGGCAAGTGCCCGATGCTCCTCCTCGCCATATGTGCCTGCTGGAGGGTATGACCCCGGAGGACCTATTGGAGGAGTATGCGCCTCTCCTGCGGATGCCCATCTGACGGCTGGCGATTATGCCTCATACTTCACCACCCGGTTACAGGCTAGATTGCCGGAGGTCCAGGAGTACACTCAGGTGACTCTTTTGCCTTTAATTATGACTTTTCCAACTGTTTGGCCAAGCGACTAAGTGTATTTATCTTTGATTTGTTGTAGGACAGGAGGAGGCATCGGAACCCCGCATACTACAGGGCGCAGGCGGAGGCAGAGGCGGAGGCGGATGCTCTGGCTGGACCTATAGGAGCCGTGCTAGGCGATGTCCCTTTCCCTCCAGGCATGGAGGTTGCGCTGGACCCTACTCTGGGCCTCGGCTCGGCCATCATCATCCCTGCTGACCTCAGGCAGGCTCCTCCACCACTACAGCTGGATCCTGAGCATGCCACACACATAAGTAGAAAAAATGTATTCAATAAGTCAGAGATATTTCACCTAGATGATTCCTTATTGAATGTCTTTCTGCGCTTGTAGGTGCCTGCTCAGAGATATCAAGAGCTATACCAGAGGTTCGGCTTTGCCCGGTCCTACATCGCCCGACTGTATCCTAAGCTCCATGAGAGGGTATGATTCTCATGTGCTTTTCCTTTTTTTGCTTTACATACTCCTCTTACCTTTCTCTGCTTTTATATTTTCACAGGATCTGGAGATTGGGAGGTTGCGGAGGCACTAGTCCCGCCAGTCCGGCGCTGTTACCCGATTCCAGATGGAGGTTGATCGACTCCGGACCAGGCTGGAGGTGGAGGGGATTCCTTTGGATTTCTCCGAGGATGAGGAGGATGATGATGGTGGCTCCTCGTCCGATGATGCGCCGCCACCTCCACCCTCTCAGGCAGCAGTTGGTCCCAGCCGAAGGCGACGTTAACCGGCCTTCCCTTCTGATGACATTTTTGTAGCTTGTAGGAGTACATTTTCAGTGTTTTTACATTTATTTTACCATATTATTTACATTTTCTTCATTACAGTATTATAGTATTATTTACATGTTTATTATTTACAATCTGCGAGGCTTTATTCCTGCATAAGCAAAATACAAACACAAAAAATGCAAAATAGAAGCACCCCACTTACTTGCAAGAGGTTCACCTCATTAGTGCTCAACCAATTTATTGTAAACAAGGAAAGAAAATAAAATAAGACAAGGAAAATAAAATAAGATAAGATAAGAACGAATCAGAAACAAAAATGAAGCGTACTACTTACCTGACAGCGCAGTCCACTTGGTTCATCTACTTTTCTTTTCAAAGGACAATAAGCAATAAAACAAGAACTGAACAAAAATCAGAAAGAGAAAAGGATAATCCCACTCTTTTGCAGACATGGTCTGGCTTGGTTAATGCGGACATAAAGGCTCAACCTCCCTATTGTAAGAGCTGTCCATCTTATTAACACAGGTATAAATGTCCAACTACCGGAGTGGTCTAGGCATAAATGCTCATCCAACCACCATTGACAGTAAATACTATGATGATGGTGTCTCATTCACTGAACCCTTTCCACTCCTATAAGTAGACGCTTCCCTCTGCGTCCTCTTCATTCCCGGCAGTCAAAACAACTCCTTTTTCTTGAATAACCCTTTTTCATGGCTTTCAGAACCCAAGTTTCATTTTTCGTCCAATCCATTCCTGACGACCTGTGGCAGATTCACCCCATGAACCAACTCGCCTGGCTGAAATATTTCAAAGACTTGAAGCCTGATCATAGTTTCCTGTCTTGGCTCATCACGTACTTCAACCCCAACACCATGGTTTTCAGATTTGAAGATTCTAAAGTAACCCCGACCTACGAGGAAATGTGTGCTGTGATGGGTCATCACCCTGAACAAGATGAAACTCCAGCTTTGCCCCCTGGTCCGAGACATGATCTAGCCGAGATTGCGGCCCTATGCCCGGTTTACCTTCCTGACGGCATAGACCCGGATCAAGGCCTTCCCTTAAGCCTTTTCTGAATAGGTTCTGTCCATGGATGTGAACCCCTCTTGGGTTCGAGCTTGTTGTTTCCTGTTGTTGAATATGTATGCCATGAAGAATCGCCAACCTGGAATTGGAGATTTTCGATTGCTGACCGTTGTTCGTGACATGCAGGTGTATCATCGCACTGTCTTTATGATGATCATGGGAGAGACAATGTGCTAGGTCAGGGATACTGCCCTTCATGTCACCAACTTCAATGTTCACCATCGGGGATGCCCAATGTTGTTGTAAGCCTGGGCTCTAGATAAGTTAAGCCTGATTCCTCCAGTCCTAGCCCATTTGATTCCAACCTATGGCCCTGCCAATTTTTGGCCCGGTCCCGAGGACACTTTAATTTCGGGGATAATCCTGTGATTTGGTGGAGTTGTCTTTGGTGGAGGATTAGATTGGTCACTGCTGGGAGCATGAACCTTAATTATGTGTTGTACGCCAGTCTTGACCGTTCCATGGCCTATTTCCCAGACAGGATCAGCCGTCAGTATGGTATGATACAGCGTTCCCAAAACCCATGGCTTCGAGAGTGGTCCTATGACGCAGAGTCTGTTGACCAATTTAGCTGACCGTTGGCGAAACCGAAACACCTGGTACCTGGGTCAAGGGGTGATGTAGGACACCGTGACATCCAAGTACGTCGACTGGTTTTACACCCAGTGATGATACTAGGTTTTGAAAGGATTGGAGTCTGATGATTCACCCACTAGAATAAATGCCGTTGCTACTTTTTTTCTTTTCAATTTCCTGTATTCCAGGGCCATGAGCTCTTAATTAATGTATCCCCTTTTTGAATGACTGATTCTGATGGCTCTGTCTTTGTTATTTCCTGCTTTCTGCACATAGAGGTAACAAAAGGCAACAGATCTTTTCTTTCGAAATGATTTGCCGAGTTAGCATTTGGCGTCCTGCCCTTGGATTAAGAAATGAAAGCACGTAAAGGTAAACTTTTTGACTAAAGACGGAAACTGATAGCTGGAATAAAAAGATGGGGTGACCACTTTATCACCTGCAGTAATCAAACAAGAATAACATATGCAACTCCTTTATGTATGCATGAACCTACTGAGTGCTAAGGTTTTATCCATGGTTTTTTATCGATCTTTCTAAGGAAATCACTGAGAAAATGGCATTTGTTCTTCTGATCGATGTTTAAAAGAATTCATTACTCAAACAGGACCAGCAGCCAGGACATTTTCAAAATAGATGAGCAAGTCTTGATCAAATAAGCAGAGAGGAAGGTCTTGCATTCCTTAATCATATCCCTGAAACAAAAAGAAGAGAAATTTGAAATTCCAGCTCTTTATTAATCTCACTATCAACATTACACAGAAGTAAAGAAAACTATTTTAATACAATGGTCATTCATTCTAACTACTCATTTACTATTCTCCTTCTAGTCAAGTTGATGACATTGAGCAACCAGTCACAAATATGTCACGAACGCATGGCATAGATTTCGCATTTAAACTAAGCACCATGCGTTAATCCTGAAAGTTTTATTTGTTTTTATTCTTATGCTCTAACTTTTGCCTAGCCGCCCTTTACCGGTTTTCAACCTAGCGAGCTCATTTCTTGCCTAGGTCGCCTTTCGGGTTTTCAACCTAGCCCCCTTTTTTTTAATGAAATCATCATTTCAGACATAGAACCTTTTCATTTGGTCTTGATTAACATATGATTGACAGGCTTCCCTTCCATGGTGATCAATTCAGCGGCACCTTTAGCTAATAGCTTCTGAATTCTGAATGGTCCATGCCAGTTGGGTCTGAATTTCCCACCAGGATGATTCTGGGATTCATGGTCCAACAGCCTGATCAATACTAAATCCCCATTTTTCAAAGCCCTTGGGTGTACCCGCTTGTTGTAGAAACGAGCAATCCTTCTCTTTCTCATCTGATCCTGGAATCGGGTGTTCAATCTTCTTCCATCTAAAAGCGCCAGATCCTCATACCTTTTCTTGACCCATTCTTCTTCGGTCAGACCAGCTTCCACAATAACCCTGAGAGACTTCTTTTCGAGCTCTACAGGTAACACTGCCTCCATCCCATATACAAGTTCGAAAGGCGAAGCTCCATTCACTGACTTGAATGTAGTGCGATGCCCCCAGAGCGCGAAAGGAAGTTTCTCAACCCAGCTTCTATACTCTCGCACATCTTAGACAGGATTCTCTTAATTCCTTATTCGCGGCTGCCACTGCACCATTAGCTTGAGGTCGATAAGGAGAAGAATGGTGATGCTCAACCTTATATCTATATAGCAACTGACCGACGTCTGCTTGAAAATGAGAACCATTGTCTGTAACTATGTGTGGGGAACACCATAGCGACAGAAAATATTATGTTCAATGAATCTAGCCACATGTTTGGGTCAAGGTTTTGTAGGATTGAGCCTCGATCCACCTAGAAAAGTAGTCTACTGCAACCGAGATATACTGATGACCATTCGATGCTGCTGGCGTGATCTTGCCGTGATGTCTATACCCCATGCTGAAAAAGGCCAAGAAGGAGCTGTTGGATGGAGTTCAGCAGCAGGAAATGGTTTTTGTCATCGTGGTACTGATAGGCTTTACAATAGCGAACATAGTTGACACAATCACCTTCCATCTGCACCCAAAAATAACCTTGCCTCATGATTTTTCTGGCCAAACTCATGCCACTCAAATGAGTACCGCAGACTCCTCATGACTTTCTTCATTATTTCTTCTCCCTCCTTACCTACACATCTTAGCACATTCCGTCCCAAGCCCTCTATATAGTTCACCATCGGCCAGGACATAATTCAAAGCCATTTTTCTTAGAACTGAACGGTCTTCCTTTGTTGCATCATTAGAGAAGGTTCCGTCTTTCATGTATCGCAGGATATCCTAAACCAGGGTTCTTCCTCTGACTCCACCTGATTCACAAAATGTTCTTCATAGCATGGGATATTTGCCGCGGTAATTATAAATGGCTTCTTTGGGACTTTACTTAAATCTGCCAAGCTAATGCCAGGTTTGCCAAAGCATCTGGGATTCTGTTATGAATTCTTCCTATGTGAGTGAAGGTGATCGAGTCAAAGAGTGCCGCCTTCTTTAACAATACTCAACATAGGGCTTTAACCTTTCTTCCTCCACTTTCCATCTCTCGTTAGCATGTTCGATAACCAACAGTGAATCTCCTATCACCTCGACTTCCTTAGCACTTAATGCAAGAAGAGCCTCCATTCCCATGATACATGCTTCATATTCGGCCATATTGTTGGTGACTGGGAACAACAATCCTTGCATTGTTGTGACCTCGCCATTGGGTGCTTCTATCACGATACCAGCTCCGGCTCCGTTTCTGTTGGTTGACCCATCGAAGTACAATTTCCAAACCCCTGTTTCAACACACAACAAATGTTCATCTGGAAATTTCAATTCCCATGACTCTCATCTACAATGGGATTTTCAGCCAGAAACTCTGCCACAACCCGACCTTTGACCGTCTTCTTCGTGACAAACTTGCATCCACACTGGACATCTGAATTAGCCATTTGGACAGTCGTCCTTCTAGAGTAGGTGTTCTCTGAAGATACTTCATGATCAATTTTAGAAACGAAAGTGACCCTGAAGGAATGAAAGTAAGGCCTCAATTTCTTTATCGACCACACCATACCATACACGTTTTTTACCAAATTATACTTCTCCTCGATAGGCAGTAATTTCTTGCTGATGTAATAGATGGCCTTTTCTACTCCAGCAGCGTCCGGCTGTGCCAACATAGCCCACTCCCGCATCCTCTATAGACAAGTACAGGATCAGAGGCTCTCCCGGTCTAGGCGAACTCAACACTAGTGGATTCATCAAATACTTCTTTATATGATCAAAGGCTTTCTGACAGTCCTCGTTCCATCTAACTGGTTGATTCTTCTTAAGCAGCTTGAAGATCGGAGCGCATGTGATGGATAACCTAGAAATAAACCTGCTGATATACTGGATTTTTCCCAAGAAGCTTCTCACCTGACGTTCTGTTCTTGGTGACTCCATATCCTGAATGGCTTTTATTTTGTCTGGTTCAACCTCAATCCCGTTAGGTCCCACAATAAAACCTAACAGCTTCCCTTTCGTTACTCCGAATACGCACTTTTTGGGATTGAGTCTTAAGTTGTACTGTTTGACCCGTGCGAAGAACTTTTCCAACATCTGTGTGTTCTTCCTGTGTTCTTGTCATGATCACCATATCATCCACATATACCTCCAATCTTTATGGATCATGTCATGAAATAATGTTGTAGCCATTCTCTGATATGTTGCCCCGGCGTTCTTCAGTCCGAATGGCATCACCCTATAGCAGAAAGTCCCAAAGTCAGTAGTGAAGGCAGTCTTATGCTTGTCAACTAAGGCCATCAAGATTTGGTTGTATCCTGAGAATCCGTCCATAATAGAATAACATCCCATTCCAGCAGCGCTGTCGATCAAAACATCTATGTGTGGAAGTGGGAAGTCATCCTTGGGCGAGGCTTTGTTTAGTCCCTATATCAACACAAACTCTTATTCTCCCATCCTTCTTCAGCACAGGGACTATGTTTGCCAGCCACTCAGGAATGTACTACCTCTAAGAATCTGCATCTAACTGCTTCTGGACCTCACCCTTGATCTTGTCTTGCCACTCTAGTCTGACCCGCCTCTCTTTTGCTTTACTGGCTTAATACTCGGGTCGGTAGGGATGAAATGTTCTGCGATTGATATGTCGATTCCTGGCATATCGGCATAGCTCCAGGCGAATACCTCTGAATTCCTCTTAAGACATTCTTGGATATCCTATCTAAGTTCGGGTTTAAAGTCCGATCCGATTTCGATTATTTTGGGATCTTCGGCGGTGCTTAGGTTAAATGCAAAATGATGCAATGCATTTATGTCAAATATGCGTGGTATAATCAATGCCATGAACGTGACAATCAGGAAAACAAGAAAACAAGTAGTCAAAATTCACTTTATTGATTGAAATAATAAAGGGAATCCATCCAAATGTTCTCAAAACAATAATCAGAAAAGCAAAAGACAGGATTAATAACTTGTTCAATACATTCATCGCAGCTGTCCTTTATAGCTTGAATCACTTCATCAGCATCTAGAGCTTCCTTTGCTTTGGGGCAGCTTTTTCTTTCCTCTTCATGCTCTGTCATCTTCATCACCTTCCTCTCTGCTTCTTCAGCATCTTCAGCTGCTAGTATGACTGGAGGATCCTTGCCTTAGACTTCTGTTCCTGCACCATTCTGAAGCTTCGTCCCAATCCCAAGGAAATATTCAAACTAGGTATCTTCTGTGACCATTCTGTGCCACTGCCTGTTTGAACCATACCAACCATGAACTGTGTGCCTTCTACCAACTGTTCGAAGGAAGGCTCAGGAGACTTGTTTAGCTGCTCATCAAATCTGTCATGAAGATCTCAAGGCCAGGATATGTCTTTCCTCTGCTTTGAAATTCCCCTGAAGCCTCTGGGATAAAGAAAATCTTATTAGTCCTGGCTCTTTTATCGGAGACTGGACTTCATATTTCTCCTTCTTTCTACTCTCTGAATACCCCAGCCCACGTCGACCTTGCTGTCCATGTGATGATGGCACAGGTTCAAACCTTCCCTGTAAATCTCGGCCTAGCCCCTTATCATATTCCATTGCATCTTTTTCATCATTTTACGAGAAAAAGGGCTCATCCTGTTGACTGCACTTTTATTTTCAGTATTACAACATCATCAATCACAGCCACCAGAAAACCAGATAAAGGCACAGCCGCCTCTAAACCTTCTACAGCCGCCACATTCAAATCTTCTTACGCATTGATAGTTACCACATCAGTGCCCCAGGAACCTTAACTTTTCTGTGCAATGTGGAAGGAATTGCACCCAGAGGATGAAGCCATGGCCTTCCCAACAGTAGAGCATAATTGGCCAAAATATCCAAGACGACTATCTACCCAACTTTCTATAGTCCCCGTCGAAATCTTTGCCTGAAATTCCCCTAGCATTACGCATGGTGTTGTCATAGGCTTTAACTACCATGTTAGACGGCTAAGTCCCGACTCCTCAATCTTAAATTTGGATAGCATTTTCATGGGCATACACACAATGCCGACCCATTATCCACCATCACATTGCGGGTTTCTCGCCCATTAATAGCAACCTGGATACAGAGGCTTAAAGTGTTCCTACCTTCCGGAGGAAGATCGGAATCAAAGAAGGTGATCTCACCAATCCTGCGCTGTAACACATTAATCATATCCACGCTTGGATTCTAGCAGGAACTCTAACAAATGTCATAGCCTCTAACAAAGACTCTCTGTGCTCCTTTGAGGCTATCAGTAAATCCCATAGTGAGATGTCAGCCTTAGTCCTCTGTAGTTGACTCAATACCGAACTTGTTGTTACGCCGCTTGGTATTTTGTTTTGACTACTCTCACCCACTTCGGTAGCCTTCTTTTGTACCTTTCCCACTTCATCTTCCTTCTTCTTTTCCTTGGGCTGTTCTTCACCCTTATATGTTTCTTTCTTTCCTGTCCCATCGATGACAACTCCTTTTCCCTTAGACTGAGCATTGTTGTCTGGATTATACACATGACCACTTTGGGTCAAGCTCTGGATGCCAACTTCATTTACATCCTCATCACTGCTATAGTACCATTGGTCTGCTTGATCAGCCAAACTTTGTTGAATCGCTAGCTGAATCTGTTCATCTTCGTTATCTGGTACTTCTCCTACCTAGACTATGATGCTCTTCTCAATTTCAATTTTCACAGGCCTCCTTTCTTCTTCCTCCTCACTACTGCAATCATCCCAGATGTTGAACATGGCACACATCCTTTCCTCCTATTCGGCTTTTTCCAACACTAGCTCTTCCGGCAGACCACTCCCAATTGCATTAACCGACCCACCCATTTGAGACTTATGGGCCGGATAGTTATACTGGTATTGTGGCAATGGATTATTTTTGTGCTCGGCTTATTCCTTTCAGAAGGTTTGGTAATCTTCCCACTGTCTATTAGATCCTGAATGTCGTGCCTAAGCTTGAAGCAGTCATCAGTAGCATGACCCTTGCACTGATGATACTCGCATTCCCGATCCATAAACCTACCCCAAACCGGCTTAGTTGGATTAACTGGCAATTTGGACAGCACCCCATTCTTAATGCAAGATCTCATGACCGTGCTTAAAGGTCTGTCCAAGTCAGTGAACTCCCTTCTTACTTTCTCGTTAACAGCTCCAACCGTGTTGCTATTCCCTGACTGATTTGGGGCACTATTTCCAGCATTTCTATCAGTGTAGGAGGACCGGTAGTTACCAAACCCTCAGCTCTTCTTCTTTTCATCTTTGTAAAGCTCTTCGATATTCAATCCAGCCCTTTGACCTAGAGCAAAATCAGTAAGAGGTTGGGCCAGCATCCTCTCCTTGAAGAAAGGTAGGAGGCTTCGACTGAAAATCTTGATCAACTCTTGATCCTTTGGCCTTGTTTGGACCATGAACAGTTTTGTTCTCCACCTCCTGTAATAATCTGAGAAACTTTCATCCTTTTCCTGCCTTAAGCTCTCCAAGTCACACAGGCCGAACTCATCACTGTCATCTGTTTTGAAGTGCTTGAGAAAAGCAGTCTGTAGCTTGACCTAATCTCTCTGTGTCTCCGTATCCAAGCCATCATACCATCTCCTGTAACTCTTGTGCAGTGTCTAAGGAAATACCCGTAAAACATCTTCCTCATTATATCGGTTCATTTGGGAGACCCGGAGGAACTCAGACAGATGGGATCGCGGGTCATTGTCTCCTTCAAACAAAGTATGCTTGAAAGTCTTGAATGAAGTGGAACTCGTTGGATGCAAGACATATTCAACCACATGGAAATTAGTGACTGGGTCCTTCTCTTTTGCAACAGACATTTTTTTCACTTTATCCTTCAGCTCTGCAAGCTGCTTAATTAGATCATTCTCAACTGGGACAGCATTACCAGTAGAGGCCTGATTATCCAAAGTGGGTTCTGGAATCTCCCTTTCCTCAACCATAGGCTGATTGCTTGAAGCAGGAGGAACCTGGTTATGTGCCCTCTCTTGGGCGAAGGCAGCAGCTATTATCTCAGTGATGGTCCTTAGCTGGGCTGGAGAGAAACCAATCTCATTCACAGTGTTGTCAGCCATTTCTACCAAATCTGAATCAGAAGCCGAATTCGATGGACTTGAATGAACCACAGGACTAACCGGAGTAGGCTTGGGGATTGGGGACACTCTGACCAAACGTTGACTAGGGCGTCGATGCCAAGCTCTCGAAGCGATTTCCCGGGATGGATCAGTTCTGACTGATAGATAGAAATACCTGATTTAAAGTAGGTCCTGCATGTATGCATGAGAAATAACAACACATAGAATGAGGAATGCAGTTCTAATGTGCTAATAATCGGTATGGAAGTAAGATCTCGGTTTCAACGATTGGACCCAAAATTCGGTGTGAATAACATGGCAATAACTTATTTCGTATTCAAACATTTCTGGCATTATCTGTCGTCGACTGTTCCTTTTGGATTTTGCGGTCGGCTATTTTCTCTCAAGTTCCTAACTTTTGTCTTGGAGTGAAAGGATTTCCAAGCGGAACACTTTTATTATTTTTTTTTTTTGTTTTGTATCCTTACTTTTTGCTGGAACATATGGTCCCAAGCAGGATCTCATTTTGATTAGTTACAATTTTGTAATCTCACTTACTTTCAGATAATGCGAGAAATGTGAAAATACAAAGGAATCATAACCCTCTTATAACTCCCTTTTCTTTTGGGTATAAATTCACTATAAATGATTGCATTATGTTATTCAAAACGAATTTGAGGTCCAGTCTCAAAATCAAGATCAAACGTCCATACTGAAAATTTAGCTCTTAAATGCTTGGCTGAAAAGTATTACATGGTGCATGAATGTCACAGCATATGATCAGTTTATAACATACAGGGGAACGGGAGTTGGGAAATGCATGCCTTCCAACCTTATTTCTCCCACACACGGATTCTGTTGGTACAAATTTCGACATCTGTTTCCTAGGATTTGGTCTAATCTTGACAACCAACAGGGGGTTTTGAGATTGACGATATAAACTCTCGGAATGAATGGAACAGAACAACAGCAAACAGAACCAGGTGTTCCTTAGGGAAAGTAACTAAGGTTTTTGACTACATGCATGGGCTTTAGTCTATTAGGCTTACAAGGTCCAGGTTCCGCAAACAGGATTCGGGCTTTTTTATGGGCCTACTCCTTTTGACGCACCTTTAAAGGTACTAGGCTTGCGATTGGTACATTTGCTAATTCTTGGGTAGATGTACCTAAAACGCGAGGTTTAGGCTGGATCCACCTTCGAAATTAACAAAGATATCGAAGGGTAACATGGGTAGAAAGTGATGAGAAGAGAGAAATGTGGTATGAATGCAAGAACTTAGAAAAATAAAGGAAAGCACATAAACATATACGGACGATTAAAGAATTTTCCAATGGCTTTCTAATCAATTTTTATTTAGAAAATGTAGGTTTAGAGTCAATTCCTAATTGCAACCATCTAGTTATTAAAAAATAACCAGGGATTAATGGTTGCTTTTCCCCAGTGAAGTCGCCAATCTGTTTTCATCTCGCCCCCGAGCGATCCGAAAAACGTTCCTCTTTTGATATTGATGGAAAAGGTGATTTTTATTTAGAACAGTGGTGACAAAATATTTTTAGGATACGATGCCGATAAATCGATCTTATAAAACATTTGAGTCGCCACCCATTTTTTCGGTAATGAGACCGTTTCCAATTTTAAAAGTGACTTCATTTAAAACCCAATTTTGTTTAAGGCCAATTTAGAGAACTGGTCAGGCTCACCAAGTGCGATTCTAGATAAGGGAATTAGGTACGTCGGCCCGTTGGAAGCTGACGCCCGGAAGACCGGCCTCTTTTAACCTACAATTTCTAATTTATTTTAATTTCGAAAAGCTAATTTATTTATACAAACCCAACCCGAATAAATCGAACCGAGTTCCTATACGGAAAATTATTTAATCGTCCCAAATAAATTCATTCGTAGCATTCATAAACATTCAAACCATTCAAACCATTCAACTCAAAGCAGTTAAGTCAAAGTAAACAAAGACCTGCTCTTGCCTTATGGCTAAAGGCGGGCCACAAACCGAACCTAAAATACATTCTACCCAATTTAAATCCCAGAAACCCTAAAAACCCGAAATCATACATAGTAATACATTAACATACTAGACTTGATTAAACTACAATCTGCCCATGATTGGTTGTCTCTTGAATTATTAAAAGAATTGAATATTTATTTAATTGGACGAAATTATTATTATTATTTTTTAAAAAGAACAAAAATCTTTTCTGGAACCCTAGAACAGTCGCGTCACGTAGCTGTTCTATGGAAGAACAGTTGTGTGACGGATCTAATGGCTGCGTGACGCAGTTGTTCATAACTTGAGAAAAAATCTTCAGATTCATCAGTCGTTTATTTCAAATACAATACTAAACAAAAATAAAAGTGAAACAAAATCATAAATACGAACAGTTCCATCACGCAACTAATCAGGGTAATATAACTATGTTTTGGACATGAATAGTTCCGTCATGCACCTTGTAGCTGCGTGACGCAACTGCTCTGGTCCGTAACTACTTTTCAAACAACCCTTTTTACGTTTTCCTTTTATTAGAACTTGTTTTAATGTAACCTAGAAACATCCAAGAATGGGCAGAGTACCGCTTAATTAAGATCACACTACTAAAACATCAATAAAATAAATAATAATGAATAAACAACTAAAAATACCAAGAAAAGTCTTAGATAATTACCTAACCCTCAGATTGAGGATTGTAAACAATCTGAATGCCTTAAAGAATGAGGTTTCAGGGTCCCAGAAGCCTTTGTTCACCAAGTTTCAACACCCGCCTCCTTCTCTCTTGTTTTTCTCTTTTTTTCTCTTTATATGATTTTCGTTTTTAACTTAATTAATTTCTAAAGGCTGTTTTTCTTCAAGATAACTCAGAGGATTTTTGCAAAAAACCTAGCCGCAATTGTCTTTTTTTTTTTTTACGCCCTCCGAATTTTTTCTTCAATAAGATAAAAAACGCAGTATTTATATGGGTAGAGCAACAGGGGATAGCTGCGTCACACAACTGACGGCTACGTGATGGACCCGATAGCTGCGTGACGCAGCTCTCTTTCTGGACCGTCGCCACGTATCCAAACAGAATGTGAAACCGTTATGTCGACTTTCAAGGTGTCTTCATCTTAATTGGAGTTGCGTGACGCAACTGTCAGTGCCGTCACACACCTTATAGCTGCGTGACGCAACTCTAATACAAATCAGTCACCCTCAAATTGGTTTAAATCAAATCCTTGGGTTTAAAGACTTCCGGACAACCATGATCCCTCATTTCACGTCCTCGTATCCTCATCGGGTTAGGGGGGCATAAAGACACGCGTCAACAAGGGGGAGTTTATTTAGATCTTTGATCTCTTCCAAATCTTGTCATAGAGTTCTTGGAATAAATTTCCATAGGGTTCTGCGTCAGTTTAGTATCAGAGCCAAAGATTAAGGTAAATTCTTATTTATCTTAGTTCTAGGGTTTGTGATTATATGTGTTCTTGTTCTTCTTTTTGTGTTTTATCTTCTTGTTTGTTAGATTTAAATTCATTTTTGCTTCAATTGTGTTGATTAATTTCGTTCTTGTTTTAATTCTGGAAGTCGTGATCTTTAGATCTTGTTAATTAGATCTGCAAAAAAAAAAAAAAAAAAAAAGAGTACAAACAAAATTTCGTCCATCATTAAAAGCTTGATTGTGTTGTGTGGATTTTGATCCTAATTCTTAGGGATTTGACCTTATTTTGTGGGATTTATTCTTAATTCTAAGGGATTTGACCTTATTTTGTGGGATTGAGTTTATCCACCATAATCTTGTGATAAAATCCAATCTTAACTACTTTGTAACAAGAATTAGTTGTCCATATCTTTTGAGATTTAGTTTATCCATTATAATCCTTGACAAAATCTAAAATCCTACCTAAATTGGGTTACATTGAAAGGATAAGGGAGGATATAATTAGCACACCCGTGCTTCACCACAAGCACGCCCGTGCTAGGTCCTGAGTCTCAATTCTTGGACCAAGCTTTACACGCACGCCCGTGCTTCCATCTAGCCCGCCCGTGCTCGGTTCTGACCATATAAAAGAAACAAATTTTTTTTCTTCTTTTGGATTTTCTTTGATTGCTTGCTTTGTTTTGGGTAGAATTAATTAGGTCCATATTTGGTTTGCTTTGTAGTAAGCTAAATTCATACATTATATCCTGAAATTGTCTTTTAAATTCTAGTTTCTTTGTTTTTGTGTGAACTTTCTTTTGCTTCTATTACATTATTAGGGTGTGTTTGCTTGTTTACTACACTCTAATTGATAATTAAGTAGTGCATTATTTTTGTCTTGTGCTACTGTCCATCTCGTTTTGAGTCTTCTTTCTAGAATTTGTGCTTGCTTTTCATTGTTAAGGTTTATTCATTGTTTCTAAACGTACTTTTGAGTTGGTTGGTTGACCTAAGATTCTGAAGTACAATTAGAGGAATTGCAAGGAGTGATTATAGAGTGCAAACACATGAGGGAGTGTTTTCTATTCTTGTTTTTCTGTTTCTTTCTTAACCATGAGTTCAGGAAAATCTGGAGATGGTAAAGGGGATGGAATTCCAATTAATGACCCCCAATTGAAACTTTTCATGGAAGCAATTCAAGGACAGTTTAGAACTTTCAATAATCTTGTCCAAGACATGAGGGAGGAATTGCAAGATAATTTCTTCTTCCATGCTTAGGCGTGTTCTTGCTTTAGAGAGAGTGTGAGATTGCATTCTTCTAATTGCATCAAGAATCAAGGTAAACTTATCAATTCTTTTGTGGCGTTTATCTTATTCTTTTACTCTATTATTGGTGTTCTTGCTTCTTTAAGCTTTGGGTGCCATAGAGGGGGAGTTTATTTAGATCTTTGATCTCTTCCAAATCTTGTCATAGAGTTCTTGGAATAAATTTCCATAGGGTTCCACGTCATGTTTTTTCTCTCCTTTTGTTCTCTTGTTTACTCTTTTTGAAATATTTCTCTTACTTTCTCCTCGTTCTCTCACTCTTTTCCTATGTTCTTATACTTCCTTGATTGAAACATGCATTAGTCACAAACTAGTGGCTTTGTTGCATAATCTTAAACTCTAACACCATTATCATTGAGAATTAGATGTCAGAGTTTTAATCTTGCTTACTACAAGAATTGTCGTTTCTCTTGAAAATTTTAAACTCTTAATAATTCAATAAGGACTATTAATTTTATGCAAGTGCATATTGTTAGTTTTATATGAAACAAAGTTCATAGAGGAAAAGATAATTTAAAATTTTTAATTCAAAGGGATCACGTTTAAATGATTAAAGCAATAAACAATTAGTTTGGAATAACACCTTTTATAAAATATTTCATAGGTAGAATTAGAAAGTTGTTGCTCATAGCTAAGTTGTCACAAATCACAAATCATCCAATTGTACAGTCTGTAATAATATCCGCATGTATTGACAATGCAAAAATTCTAAAATTATTTGAACAAAATTTAAGAGACAGCGAGTATTTTGAATGCTATCTCAAAATACACTCTCTTATTTTAATGGCTAAAAAGTATTGTTCTTAATCCATGTAAGAGATTATATATATACTAGGTTGTAATATAACTGTAACTTATTTACTAATTTAAACAATTAAATAATTAAATTATAAACAGTTCACCAAAAGAATTTATCTTTACTCGAGATTCATTAATTGAATATTAAAGATATATAATGTCTTTTATTAATTAAAAAAGGTGTAGTACATGAAAGTATGATGTCCATGGGCAACTACCTGATTGGATGCAAGTTATACATACTTACAACCTCCCAATTGCACTAACGCCAATTACCTATGTACTTAATGCCATAAGCATTCATGTGGCAATTAGGTTTCTGCAAGGATCGTGCCTTGGTAAGAGGCGCTATAAAATTATCTTCAGTGGATACTTGCTCTATCTTTACATCTTTCCTTTTGATTTTTATGACTAGATAGCGTTTAAGGACGTGTTTGGATCATTGATGAAACTTGAATTTCTTTGCTTGTCCAGTGGCTACATTACTGTTATAGTACAAGGTTATTGGTTCAACAATACTAGGAATGATACTTAGTTTAGATAGGAATGATACTTAGTTTAGAAATGAACTTCTTGATCCAAATGGCCTCTTTCGCCAACTCAAATGCATAGATGCACTCAGTCTCAATTGATCTACTATAATATCTTGTTTGGTACTCTTTCAACTCACGATACTAGCATTTAAAATAAAGATGTATCCAGATTGTGATTTGCTGTCATCAATATTTGACTGAAAATTAGTATCTGAATATCCTTAAAATTTTTAATTTAACATCTCAATAGACAAGAAAAGCATTTTTAGTTCTTTACAAGTGCTTAAGAATACTCTTTACTATTATCCAATGACCCTCTCTTGGTTAGATTGGTACCTACTTATTATGCTCAAAGCACAAGATGTATATGGTCTTAAACATAAACATCCTATATTGCAGGGGCATAAGGAGCTTTTTTAATCCTACTTTCTCTTAATTTGTGGGGACATGTCTTTGAAGATAAATACTCCATATGACATCGGTAGATATTCTTTCTTAGATTTCTCCATGCTAAACTGTTTAAGCACTTTGTCTATATATGTAGATTGGGATAAACCTTGCAACCTTTTAGATTTAACCCTATAAACCTTAATTACCAGTGTATAAGCTACTTCTAATGTTCGTGTAAAAGTTCTTGGACAATTTAATCTTTACAGATTGGAGTGTCATTTCCTATTAATTATATGTCATCCGCAAATAAAAAGATGATTCTAACTTACCTTCTTATATAAGGTTTGTCCACATTTTTTATAAAATCAAACTGTTTAATAGTTTCATCAAAACAGATGTTCTAACTCGTGATGTCTATTTTAGTCCATAAATGGACTTCTCTAGCTTGTATACTTTATTGGAAAATTTTTTAGACTCAAAACCTTCAAGTTGTGTTATGTATACCTCCTCAAGTAAGTTCTCATTTAGGAATGCAGTTTTGACATCCATTTTCCAGATCTCATAATCATGATATATAGTTATTGCAAGCAAAATTCTTATGGATTTAATTACTACTAGTGAGAAAGTTTCATAAAAGTCAACTCCTTGCGTTTGTCTATAATCTTTGGCATAGGTATGTATGTTTATACATTACCATCCATGTCAGTTTTTCTTTCAAAAACCCACTTATACCCAATAGGTTTTATCCCTTCAGGTGGATCAACCAAGGTCTATACCTAATTAGTGTATATGGAATCTGTTTTAGATTTTATGGGCTTAAGCCATTTTGTGGAATCAATATCAGATATTGCTTCATGATAATTGGTAGGCTCATCAAGCAGAGCGATGCAACATTACCAGCTTCTATAAGAAGTTTATACCTCTTTTGAGCTTGATGCATCCTAACAAATCTATGCATAATTTGTACTAATTGAGTTTAGGCTGCACATCTGATGCTACAGTCTCTAGCTCTTGTTCGATGTCAGTTTGTGGTTCTTGAACTTCTTTAAATTCTACCTCACTCTCATTACTTCCTTTAAGGAAAAATTCCTTTTCTATAAAGGTAGCATGTTTTGAGATAAAGACCTATCTTTCAATAGGATGATTGAAATAATATTTAATATTTTCTTTCTGGGTATTCCATAAATTTGCATTAATTTGATTTAGCTCCAAGCATCTTAGATACCATTCAATTCACATAAGTGTCACATCACAAATCTTTATGCGTAACAATATAAACCTTTTATTTGTCCATATTTCATATGGAGTCTTATGAATAGATTTGAACGGAACTCTATTTAGAAGGTAAATTGTAGTTTGCATAGTATAGCCCTAGAAGGAAAGTGCTAAGTTTATAAGGCTCATCATGGATAGTACCATATATAATAGGGTTCAATTCCTCTTTTTTGACTCTCCATTATATTCTGGTGTTCCAGGAGTAGCCCATTGTGAAAGGATCTTGTTCTCTTTTGGATAATTTTTAAACTATTGGCTTAAATGTTTCCCACCTCAATCATATTGAAGTGTTTTAATATTTTTCCTAATTTGTTTCTCTACTTCCATTTTGAATTCTTTGAACTTTTCAAAAGATTTAGATTTATTTTCATTAAATATACTTAACCATATCTAGAATAGTTATCAGTGAATACAATGAAACATGAATATCCACCTACAACATAGGTTATCATAAGCCCCAAAAAAACTCTTTTGACCTTTCACCTTTTCTAGTAAAGGATGATTTGGTCATTTTACCCATTAAATAATATTCACAAGTTTCATATCATTCATAATAAAAAAAAAATCAAAAGTATCCATCTTTATGCAACTTAGTAATTCTTGTTTCATTGATTGACCAAGTCTATAATGCCAAATATAAGATAAGTTTTAATTATCAGTTTAGGTTTTTTGCTATCTATATTGAGTATAGAGCTTTCCAAATGAAGATAATACAACCGGTTGTGTAAATACTAGATCCATAATAAATATTATTATTATAAAATAGCAAGTATTACTTTCAATAAAAAATTTGAATCCGCCATCTAAAGCTAAATAAGAAACAGAATTAATGTTTCTACAAATTATTGGAATAAAATAATAATTATTAAGATTCAATACTAGGCCCAAAGGCAAAGATAGATAATATGTTTCTACAGCTAATGCAACAACCTTTCCTCTATTGCCCACTCATAAGTTCACCTCTCCTTTGCTCAATATTCTATTGTTTCTCAATTCCTACACATTATTCCAGAACTCCACATTCAGATATCTAATATCAAAAACCAGAATTAAAATTAGAAAGATGAATCTCAATCGTAAACATATTTGAAGTATAAGCTTCACCAATATTTGCCTTCAAAGTTACAAACTACTCATCGTAGATCCTCCTCTAGTGGCCTTCTTTACCAAAATGGTGACAGTTGTGGGTCCCGTATATGTATGGCACAACTCAAGAGGGGGGGGTGAATTGGGTTTTCTAAAAATCTTTTAGAATTTAAAACAAAAGTATAGAATTCTAAGTGCAGCGGAAAAGTGAAGAACTTGTAAGGATAAGTTATGGATTAGAACTTCTCACAATGTTTTATTCATGACAAATAGAAAGATTATGCAAAGTACAGCTATTGATTAGAACTGTTTTACAATGTCTTGTTCAATGTCAGAACTGTTTTATGAAGGAAAGCTATTGAAATTAGAACTTCCTCATAATGTTTAGAAAATCATTTAAGACTATGTGCGTGACAGTTGTTGAAATTGAAACTGCTTCACAAAGCCTTAATCAAGTATCAGAACTACTTTATGATGGAAGGCTATTGTAATTAGAACTTCCTCATAAAGTTTAGAAAATAAATTAAAAACCCAAGTAGTGAAATATATTGTGAATAGAAGAACAATTAGAACTTGGTATATTCACTTATCAGAATTCCAGAGTTCTAATATTCAGAGAAGATAAGACTTATTCTTGTTTCTAGAACATCTGAATCATTAACAATTTTAGCATTTCTAAAATATAAACAGAAGTGTAATAAAAACAGTATCAAGCAAACTTCAGAAATTAAAAGATCAACACAGTGATTTATAGTGGTTCGGCACTAACTCGCCTACATCCACTCCTCAAGATTCATCTTGAGATCCTCAACTATGTTATCTCTTTTCAAGGGTAAGAGACAAACCAACAGTACAAGGCAATAGATCAACACCTAGATCTACCCTTTATCCCACTAGATTTTCCAAAGGTTCTAGTTAACCTCAACCCTTTCTGTTTTGGCAGAGAACAGAAACTCAATTCAAGACATTAGAATCTCTCTCACGGAGAAGGTTGCTTGATAACCTCTTTCCCAATAGCTTATAACCCAAGCTATTACACAAATGTTTATCAAATAAAAACCTGTCTACTAAAGATTACAGAATCTAAATAGACAGAAAGAAATGCACATATAAGCACAAGAAAAACAGTTTATCAGATTAGAAAATCGTTTAGAACACAGAACCGTTTTTCAAAAAGTAGTTGTAAAAAAATTCTTTTTTCTTTAAAAGATAAAAACGTGAAGTGTAAAGATGAAAAGAAAAATGGGGGTAGAGAGTAAGTTTTGAGAGATAAAGATGTGATCAATGAGAGAATGCTCTTAAAACGAAAACTCTTACTTCACCACATTCAAAGAGTGAAGAATTCCTTTATATAGACAGCTTCGTGTCTCTTGCTTTGGAAAGCGGATATTTTATTTTGAAATCAAAATATTTGCTTTCCTTATCTCTAAGATACGAAAATCTTAGTTACCAAAATTTATTTTATCCTTTTTGGTAGAGAATAAAAGACGATCTTTCCTTTAAACAAAAAGATTTTCAAAAGAATTTTTATTTGGAAAATATTTTTTCGAATAAGATACTACTTACTAAAAACGAAAAAGATCAATCTTCCTTCGTTTAGGTAAGAGAATAAGTTGAGAAATTCTTTAGATCTCAAAAGAATATTTCCACAAAGTAAAAGTGTATGATTTATTACCAAAAACATTTAGGACGTAATCTCTTTAGTTTTAGGAAATTAAATCATTTTAATTTTTAAAGCATATTTTCGAAATAAATTTTTGACGAAAAAATTTATTTGAAGAGTCTAATTTTCGAAAATAATTTTTGATGAGAGAAACAATTATTTATGTGCTTATAGATGAATTTTCTCTCTATACTACAATGTATCCTAAATTCCTAACCACTAGGGGTCTTCAAAAAATCTTCACACACATTATGGATTTTTGTAGGACTTTGCCTTGTACGATTCTTTCCATATGAATTCTGCATAAATAATATTAGCACACATATAATATAATTCAAATTTATTTGTTTTGTTTTAAGCATCAAAAATTTCGAGATTAGAACTTGACCCTTGAGCCAACAATCTCCCCCTTTTTGATGATGACAAACCAATAAATTTAGCAAACATAAAAAAAGTGTGCTCCCCCCTAAATTTTTATGCATATAAGTTCTAATCATGCCAAATGATCTTAATATGAAGCACATTAGAACTATATTTGCTTCCCCTGAATAGATTCAATAATCAAGCATAAGTATTAGAATTAGCAAAGATAGACAAGATATTCTAAGTTCTAATAATCAGAGCATAGGTCAGAGCAAAAGAATAGAAACTGATATTAGAAATAGAACAAAAGATCTTATGTCCAACCTGCAGAACAGTCGTTAGAATAAGATCTAAGTTCTAAAAACACTCAGCTTATCATATAGAAAATATAGCTCACCAAAATAGACCATATAGAAAGCAATAAACACCAACACAGATTAGAAAACAATAAACGCTAAGATATAAGTACTTTGGTCACAAGTACGTACCAAAATATTCAAAGTACCACCAAAATACCTGCGTTCTCCCCCTTTTTGTCATCATACAAAAGGGTTGACAAAATCAGAGCAAATAAAAAGAAAATTAGAACAGAATTCCAACGAATAAACTACAAAGATAAAGCAAAAATATTGTTCACAACACATAAAGACTGATTAGAGAGGCTTAGAATCAGTTCTAAGTCTCTTAGAACTTCTCAAATTCTGAGCTGGAGCAGTTTCAGAAGAACTTTCTGGCCTTTTAGAAGATGGATGAAGTGGAGGCTTTCTTCCATGAGTCCTATGTTTCCAGCAGTGTGCTTGACCTTCTTTGGTTTCTCTGAGGAGGGTGTAGGGTGTTCCTTTAACTTTAGAGTAGCTAATTTCCTTTCATTCACATCTTTCATTCTTTCCAAGGTCTCAATGAGAGACTGATTCTGTCCAATCACAGTCTTGCAATGTTGTATTGCCTCATCAAGTTCCTTGTTGTGCTCTTCTATTAGCTCTCTCCTCCTTCCTAGCATAGCTTCCCTACTCCTTTGAGCTGATAACACTCAGATTCTTTTCTTTTTGTCCTCAGTAGATTTCTCTTCATCACTTATTTCTAGCTTTTCTGTCTCAGCATCACTGACTTCCTCTACTTTCTTTCCTTTTTCCATCTTCTCAGACTCCTTTTTTTTCTTTTCTCTTCTTTTTCTAATTCTGCTTCTTCTCAGCAGCTCTTTCTGTTCCTCCTTCTTTCTTCTTCTAATTTTTCTTCTTCTCCTGCTTCTTCTAACTTCTTTTTCTTCTTCTGCTTTCTTTGACTTCTTTTCTCTTTCTTTCTCTCTTCGCTTTCCTTTGTCTTCTTCTTCTTTCTCTCATCTCTTCTTCTTCTTTTCTTTCTCAACTTTTTTTCTTTCTTTACTTTCCAACTTCTTTCTTTCTTTTCTTTTTAGTTTCTTTTTCTTTCTTCTTTTTCTTCTCTTCTCTCCTTCTCTTCTTTCTCCTTCTCTTCTCTCCTTCTTCATCTTTCATTTTTAATGACCCGCTGTCCAACTTGAGACATTATGACCATCACTCTCCTTTAAATCAACATCAGAAACTCAAACACTGGTGTAAGAATCAACCATAGGGCATTTCTTAGGGTTGTTCTGCATCTTGTCAAAGATAATATGACATAGGTTGAGAGGTTTCTTCTCAACTATGTGCCACATTATGCACAACTCAACCTGGTTCACATAGTGAGTGAGGCACTCTTGGGATAAATGTAATGTACAATAGTTTGTACAGCCATTTCATATCTGTCAGGTTTGAGCATTCTATGTACCCTGTTTGTCTGCAGAACCCTTTTCACAATCTTCTTCACAAATTCTTCCTTTTTATAATCACTAACCCTAGAAATATCCTTAATTTTGTCACCCTAGACCCAGTATTTGGCACATAAAAATCTTTCCCAAGTCAGCGTAAGACAAGCTTTGGTCTCCCTTAAGCTTAACAGAGATCGACTCTGTTCCACTAACTTTAAGAGAACCGTAGAACTCTTTAACCAAACTTTCATAACACAGTCTTTAGTGACAGAAAACTCATCCAGCCTTGAAACTCAAAGAGTTCCTTGAAATCAAACTCATCACTACCAAAGAATTTCCAATCAATGACATACGAACGCATGAGAGGATAGGTGAGAACAGATTTACCTTTGTCGCGTGCCCTAGCTACTTGTTTCTTTGAAGTAGCAGTTTCGTTTTTCCTTCCTTTGGTTCCTCTTCTGGCTTTTTCTTTCGACTCCTTTTGCTCATATTTCTTTGAAAGCTTTTTCAGGAGTTGAAGTTCTTGCTCAGTTAAGGAGTTGGATGAAGAGGTAAGCTTGATTCGGCCATTGTTGAGATTTTCGAAACACAGAACAGCTTAGGGTTTTGTTAGCAAGAGCGATAGAAAGAATACGAAGCAGTTAATAGGAAATAAGAACACTTAAGTGGCGGAAGAAAATAAAGAACAGTTTTTAAAGGAATTCAAAACGACAAATAGATAAAAGAAAAAAAATAAAAAAAATAAAAAATAAAACCCAAACACTAAGATACGAAACATAATAAACAAACACACAATAAATTAACTTTTTGGATTTAGTCTAAAGCAAGATTCTGATATGACATTAGAAAGTCATATCAGGCAATGCGTTTTAGACAAAATCAATTTTCACACAGAACAAAAATTAGAACATAGCAAGTCTTTATTTTCGAATATAGAAAGCAGTTTAGAACATACTTACAGAGTTCTAAAGTTACGAGTTTAGAACTAACATACCAAGCTCTTCTAATTGAGCAGAATTGACTTTCATTCAAAGGTTTAGTAAAGATATCTGCCAATTGCTTTTCTGTAGGAATGAACTCAATTACTATGTCACCTTTTTGTACATGATCACGTATGAAGTGATGTCTGAGTTCTATGCTTGGTTCTAGAATGCTGAACTGGATTTTAGATAAATTGATGGCGCTTATGTTGTCACACTTGATTGGCACTGTTTCTAATTTCAGTCCATAGTCTGCCAACTGTTGTTTGATCCATAGAACTTGTGCAACACAACTTCCAGCAGCAACATATTGCTTCTGCAGTAGAAAGAGCAACAGATGTCTGTTTCTTGCTAAACCATGATACAAGGGCGCTACCCAGAAATTGACAAGTCCAGACGTGCTTTTTCTATCTATTCTGCTTCCTGCAAAATCAGAATCACTATACCAACAAGATCAAATGTATCTTTAGAATACCACAGACCCAGATTAGAAGTTCCACAAAGATATCTTAATATCTTTTTACAGCAATTAAATGAGATTCTTTGGGACACGATTGAAATCTAGCACATAGACAAACACTAAAGTGTATGTCTGGTCTGCTTGCCGTTAGATATAGTAAAGAACCAATCATACTTCTAAACACTTGATATCCACATCCTTACCTTTTTCATCTTTTTCTAATTTTGAGGATGGACTCATTGGTGTACTACATACCTTGGCATTTTCCATTTTGAATCGTTTCAACAATTCTCTAGTATATTTTCTTGAATGAAAATTCCATTCTCACATTGTTTGATTTGAAGTCCAAGGAAGAAGTTTAATTCTCCCATCATACTCATTTCGAACTCACCCTGCATAATCTTAGAAAATTCCTTACAAAGAAGATCATTAGTAGATCCAAAGATTATGTCATCAACATAAATTTGTACAACTAGAATGTCATGTGCTTTATTTTTAATAAATAGTGTTGTATCAACCTTTCCTCTTGAAAAACCATTTTCCAATAGAAACTTACTTAATCTTTCATACCAAGCTCTAGGAGCTTGCTTCAAACCATAAAGAGCTTTAGTAAGTTTGTAAACATGATTAGGTTTATCAAAAATTTCAAAACCAGGAGGTTGTTCTACATACACTTCTTCATTTAGAAAACCATTTAGAAAAGCACTTTTCACATCCATTTGATAACATGAAGTTTTTAAAACATGCAAATGCACAAAGCATTCTAATGGCCTCAAGTCTAGCAACCGGGGCAAAGGTTCATCAAAATCGATGCCTTCTCTTGGTTGTACCCTTGAGCCACTAATCTTGCTTTATTTCTCACAACGTTACCTTGTTCATCAAGCTTATTTCTAAACACCCATTTTGTTCCAATAACAGAATGGTTTTTAGGTCTAGAAACAAGTTTCCAAACTTGGTTTATCTCAAATTGATTTAGCTCTTCTTGCATAGCAAGAATCCAACTTTCATCATTTTGAGCATCTTCTAAATTTTTAGGTTCTAATTGAGAAACGAAAGCAACATTACCAAAATATCTTTAAGTTGAGCTCTAGTCATCATCCTTTCTGAGGGATTATCCATAATGTCTTCTTGGGATGATACTTATGAAATCGCCATTCTTTTGGTAATTGAGAATCTTCATTTTCTGTTTCTGGCATTTGACTTTCAACTGTATTCTGATCTTCATGTTCAACTTCTGGTTCAGCCTGATTATGATGTTCTGATCACTTTCTGGCTGTTCTAGTTGTTCTGATTGTTCATTCTGCTTTTCATGATTAGAATCTACAACATCATCACTTTCTAATGTTCTAGATGTAGAGTCAGATTCATCAAACACAACATGAATAGATTCTTCTACAACTAGAGTCTTTTTATTAAAACTCTATATGCTTTACTATTACTAGAATATCCCAGAAAAATACCTTCATAAGATTTAGCATCAAATTTAGCAAGATGATTTTTCTTGTTATCTAGAATAAAGCATTTGCACCCAAAATGTGAAAATAACCAATATTTGGTTTTCTACCTTTGTATAGCTCATATGGAGTCTTTTTAAGTTTAGATCTTACCAAAGCCCTGTTTAGAATATAACAGGCAGTGTTAACTGCTTCTGCCCAGAAATACTTTGGTAGTTTAGAATCACTTAGCATGGTTCTGGCCATTTCTTGAAGTGTTCTATTCTTGCGTTCCCACTCCATTTTGTTGAGGTGTTCTAGGTGCTGAGAAGTTATGGAAGATTCCTGACTCGTTGCAAAAAGCATCGAATTTCTGATTTTCAAATTCTCCTCCATGATCACTTCTAATTGCGTGATGTTGTATCCTTTCTCATTTTGTATTCTCTTGCAAAGATGAACAAACATGTCATATGACTCATCCTTATTTCTAAGGAAGAGTGTCCAGGTGAATCTAGAGTAATCATCTACAATAACAAATGCATAGAATTTTCCTCCAAGACTAGAAGGAGTAATTGGACCAAATAGATCAAGGTGTAGCAATTCTAAAGGTCTAGAAGTAGAAACCATGCCCTTGGATTTAAAAGATGTTCTGGTTTGTTTGCCCATTTGACAAGCATCACAAATGTGATCTTTTTCAAATTTCAACTTTGGCAAACCACGAACCAAATCTTTCTTAGACAGTTTAGAAATAAGGTGCATGCTTGCATGTCCAAGTCTTCTATGCCATAACCAACTAGAATTATCAATAGAAACTAAACATATATCCTGGTTATGCATATCAGAGAGATCTACTAGGATATATTTCCAAACCTTTTTCCAACGAATAAGGTTTTATTATCATGCATGTTCTGAACTTCACAATGAGAAGGTTCAAAGATCACTCTTCTTTTTATCACAAATCTGACTAACACTTAACAAGTAATGTAATCCTTCTACTAAGCATACATCTTCTATTGAAGGATTAGAACCTACCACACCAATACCAACGATTTTACCTTTTGCTTTGTCTCCAAAGCTTACGTACCTCCCTTTTTCTTTTCTAATCTGGTGAACTTCTTTCTATCACCAGTCATATGCCTAGAGCAAGCGCTGTCCATGTACCACATTTCTTTCAGCTCACTCCTTAGGCACATGAAAAGATCAAGCAGATTTAGGTACCCAACTCATATTGGGTCCTGGAGGGTTAGTGGTAACAGGTGCATTTAGCTTACTATGATTTTTCTTTCTGTTGAAACTTTGATGTTCTAAAGTCACAACATTAGAAAACATTTTTCTTATTAGAAACACGATTCAGTTTAGAAATGCTATCATAGCTAGAACTTGTCTTCTCTTAGAAAACGATTCTGAAATTGATTTTAGAATTCTAATCTCAGTTTTCAAAGATTCATTTTCAGAATTCAGATTTTACATTTTTCTTCAAGATGTCAGATTTTCAAAATCGATTATTACAACTTTTAAGATCTTTGATTTGTATGAGATCTTTGCATGTAACTTCTTGAAAAAAGCATCTTTTAGATTACTTTCAGATTTTAATTTTCTGAAATCTTCTTTAGAACTTTATGCTTTCTAACAAGCTTTTCAAACTCATTGCAAAGATTATTGTAAGTATTTAGAAGATCATTTTCTGATTCAGGTTCAGAAATACTTACAGTGCTTTCTTCATTCTCTGGACCGTTGCATTTGTTTCGTTGATTCCAGCTTTCTGTGTTGAAGTCAGAGTGCTGATTTCTTTAGATTCAGAATCGATAGTAGCCATTAGACAGATATTAGAAATTTCTTCTTGATCGCTGTGGCTTTCAGGATTAGAATCATCTGAATCACTCCAAGCAGCTATGAAAGCCTGCTTCAGCTTCTCTTTCGTTGACTTCTTTTTCAATTTAGGACATGTGGGTCCCGTTTATATATGGCACAACCCAAGAGGGGGGTGAATTGGGTTTTCTAAAAATTTAACTTTCAAAAACAGAAATCAGAATTCTATTGCAGCGGAATTAGAAAGCATTTGTGAGAGTTAGTTATCAAGTTTAGAACTTCCTCACAAAGCTTATTGCACGATTAGAAAGACTCTGTGAAGAACAATTATTGTATTTAGAACTGCTTCACAAAGCTTAAGCAATTTTAGAATGACTCTGTGAAGAACAACTATTGCATTTAGAACTGCTTCACAAAGCTTAAGCAATTTTAGAAAGACTCTATGAAGAACAGCTATTGCGATTAGAACAGCTTCACAAAGTTTATTGCTATTTTAGAAAGACTCTGTGAAGAACAGCTATTGCGATTAGAACAGCTTCACAAGCTTAGCAATTTTAGAAAGACTCTGTAAACAACAGTTATTGCATTTTAGAACTGGTTCACAAAGCTTTAAGCAAGATTAGAAAACTGATTATAATTCATATTGTGAATTACACTGAATATAGAAGGACAGATTAGAACTTGGTAAATCACAATACAGAAATCCAGAGTTCTAATGTTCCACAGAGATAAAGCTTATTCACGATTAGAATCAGAAACTCATTAACAACATCGCATTTCTAAACAGATTAACAGTTGCGTAAATAGAATATAATCAAGCAGAACTTCAGAAAGTAAAAGAAGATAAACACAGAGATTTATAGTGGTTCGGCACTAACTCGCCTACATCCACTCCCCAAGACGCATCTTGAGATCCTCCACTATGTTATCTCTTTTCAAGGGTAAGAGACAAACCAACAATACAAGGAAATAGATCAACACCTAGATCTAACCTTTATCCCACTAGATTTTCCAAAGGTTCTAGTTAACCTCAACCCTTTCTGATTTTGCAGAGATCAGAAACTCAAATCAAGACATTAGAATCTCACACAAGGAGAAGGTCGCTTGATAACCCTATAACACCATAGCTTTTCACCTAAGCTATTACATAAAAGTTTTCAAATAAAGAGGCCTGTCTACAACAGATTACAGAATCTATATAGACAGAGAGAAATGCAAATATAAGCACAGGAAGAACAGAAAACGAATTTAGAAAACAGATTTAAAGATCAGAACTGTTTCTTCAGAAAATGTTGTTAATAAATTTTCTTTTCTCTTAAAAATTTTTCTTGAAGCAAAGAGACGAAAGAAATAGGGGGATTGAAGAGAGAGTTTTGAGAGATTTAAACTATGAACAATGAACTCATACTCTTTTGCAAAACCCATTCTTTTTAAAAGAGGAAATGGTTTTTATATGAAAAGATGAATTTTCTCTTAGAAGTTAACGTTGAGATTTTTAATGAGCAATAAAGTTTCTGATGTTTTTAAAACTAACGAGGCAATGCATGGGTTGCAATTAAAAGGGTTGTTTGACCACATTTAATATTCACACATACAAGGTTTGGAGGTGAAAGGTTCAGTTTAGAAAACAGTGTAACATTTATATCAGAAACAGCCAGCTGTATTAGAAACAGCCAGCTGTATTAAATTAGAAACTGCTTTTTAGATCAGAAAATGCTTTTTTGCAGAATTTCATTTAATAGCTACCAAGAATATTTACTCCAAAGATATTTTAGATGGAAAAACGTGAAGAGTAAAGATTTTGGCTATATCCTCTTAATAAATTTATTCAAAAACATTTCAAAACAATTTTGAGAGATATAAAATAGATTTGTGCTTATAATATCATTTACTCTCTATCCCACAATAATTTCCTAAGACTTATTATAATACGAACCAATAGAAAATATCTTCATTAATCTTCATGGTCTTCAAATAAAAATCTTGGGATGTAGGAACTTCATTTCTTCAATAATTTTCAATAATAATTTCTGCATAAAATAATATTAGCACATACAAGAAAATTAAATTTATTTGTTTTGTATAATCATCAAAATCTCAAGATAAAATTGACCCTTGAGCCAACAATCTCCCCCTTTTTGATGATGACAAAACTAATAAATTTATCAAACATTAAATCATGTGCTCCCCCTAAATTTATGCATGTCAACAAAATACAAGTTCTAAACATAACAGATTTATCATGAAGCAAGATAAGAACTTATATAAAACTCCCCCTGAATAAGTACAATATAATATCTGTGGGGATTAGAACAGAATACAGATTTAGAAACTGACATTAGAATTAAAACTGAGTTCTAAGTCTTTAATCAGAGCATACTTAGAATTGAAACTAAGTTTTAAGATCTAACAATCAGAGCATGTAAAGCATATTCTGTTCACATAGAAACAAAACATTAGAACAAAATATCACAGATTAGAACATTATAAGCAAAGTGATTAAGTACTTAAATAAATATACTATGTGCTCCTCCAAGTACTCAAGCATCAAGTGTACTGTGTTCTCCCACATTATAATAAAAATATCACAGATTAGAACATGATAAGCAAAGAGATTAAGTACTTAAAATAAATATATTATGTTCTCCTCCAAGTACTCAAGCATCAAGTGTATTGTGTTCTCCCCCTTTTTGTCATCAGAGAAAAGGGTTAGTAAATCAGAGCAAAATAGAAATAAAAAAATAAACAAAGTGAAAAAAAAAATTTTAAGTAAACGACAGACACAAATAAAAATCAGAGCAAATAACAAAAAAATTGTTCACAAAACAAAATAGAAACACAATCAGAGAGTAGATTAGAAAGAAATCAAATAGGTTTAGAATCAGTTCTGAGTCTTTTCGATGTCCTGAGATTCTGAGCAGGTGATGTTTTAGTTGGATTCTCAAATTGTTTAGAAAAGGGATGTAGAGGAGGTTTTCTTTCATGAACTCTATTTCCCCCTTTTTTTTTTTGTTCTTACTATCAGCTTCTTCTTCTTCTAAACTTAATGTTTTCTTTTCTGTTTTGTCTTTCTCAGCTTTTTCTTTTTCTGAAGAATCTTCTTTTTCTTTTTCTAAACTTGATTTCATTTCCGAAAAAAAATTAAGCAAGAATTTAAATAAAAAACACACAAAAACAACAAAAAAAAAAACAAAAAGATGGAATAAATAAAAATAAAATAATTTTTAAAAATGATTTTTTTTTTTTTTAAGAAAAAATCTGATGTAGATGAAGATATTAGAAATCAGTGACATTAGAAATCCACATCAGAACCTTACATAGCTCTTCTAAACACAAAAATGTTTTTCAAGTCACACATGATAGAATTTTAGAACATAACACAGAACAGGTTTTTCAATATCAAATATAGAAAGCATTTTTAGAACATACTCACAGAGTTCTAAAATTTAAGAGTTTAGAACTAACATACCCAGTTCTCTTCTAATCAAGCAAAATTGGCTTTCATTTAAAGGTTTTGTAAAAATATCTGCCAATTGCTTTACGGAAACGTAATCTTGCAAACTTGGTATCTTATTTAATCCGCTGAATACATGGATTTACCCTTGAACTTTGTTATTTTAACCTTGTGATACTCTCAACTTTTACTTTGATACATCAAACACTTCAACTTATAAAATTGCACCTATTAAACTTTTCAATTTTTAAATTTATTTTGTTGAACACTTCAACTTGCAAAATTAGATTAATTACATACTCGTTAAAGAGTTGAAATTTATGAAAATTATTGTTCCAAAAGTCATGCTAATTGCATATCAAGTGAAATTTTACAGAAAAAAGCCAAAAACTCAAAAAATTATTGATGTTAGTATCGAAAAATATATAATATTACCAAATTTATAAATTTAAGTACATATTAGGTCATTTGTAAAGTTAAGAAATGAATTTATATATCGAGCCCTATTTAACCTTTTTCGCATGCAGGCTTGTCTTGTATAATTGGTTAATTTGTCCTTTGTTTTGCATACAAAAAGGCCACATATAGGATTTTAAAGCTCTCTCTGGCTTTGTTGTGTGGGTTAAGATTTCATTATTATTATTATTTTTTATTTTTAACCCCTTGTTTGGAATGAAATTCATTTAAAAATCCATATTTTTGTGTTTGAAATAAAAAAAATGCAGATTTCAATTTTAGAAATTCAATTCTATGGAATTGAACATAACTATACCAAATTTCACAAAAATAGTTGGAGTTTTCAAATGAATTACAAAACTAAGTCATCTAACTTTTTATGATAAAACTACCCTTCTCCTTCTACAAAGTCAATTTTACAAAGTCAATTTTTCAATTTTGTTACTTATTTAATTCATTTATTTATGAAACTTAACCAAAACCATGTAAACAAATTTTTTTTTTTTTTAGAAAAATATTTTTCTATTATTGTGTATTTTATTCTAACATTTTTCATCTTTTATTTTAATATTTTAAGCAAATTTTTTACTATTGAGGAGAGAGATTCAAATTAAATATACCTTCATTATTAAATTAAATGTAATAATTTTATTAATATTATTTTTTATATTTTTATTTTAATAAAATTATAAAAAAAATTATATAACATAACATAAATATAAGTGGTATTTGTTATTGTAAAATTATTATTTCAAAAATATTTTAGGAAACAAAAGCAAATAAACTTTCAATTATAAATTTGTTCCATACTTGTTTATGTGGAATTTAATTGAATTGCATGTTTTAAACTAATCAAATCAAACATGAATAATTCATTCACAAATGAATTCCATATTTTGAATTTATTTATACCAAACGAACCATATCATTGTAATTTTATTTTGTTGATTATTTCAAATTATGACTCATCACTCTACGAGCTCTTTCTTGATTATGGACGTATTAATTATTTTGCTAATTAAATTATTATAAATTATTGCCAATTAGGAAGCAGTCTGGTTGGTCTTCTCACTTATGTAAAAAGTGGGAGGTCTTGAGTTCGAGTTCTCTCGGACCATAGTTATTTTCACTAATTTGGTGAGCCAAGAGGAGGGTCACTCTCTGTTGTATATTCCACTATATTATTTCGGCTCATAAAAGCCTCCAATGAATTAAAAAATTATTATGGATTATTTTTGATTTAGTATACATACATTAAAATTACATATCTTACATTAAAATTAAGAATTACAATCTCTTTCTTCACAACGGAGGTTACTATATTTTTAAGGGAAGTATTCATAATTATATCAAACATATTGTGGATTACATATATATAATTAGGATAAAGAATGGGTTTAACTTCTTTTTTTCTTTTTTTTAATTTAACGTAGGGTTCAAGTGCCGGAGTAAGGTTGCCATTGCTGTCGCCCTCACGAAATGGGTACTGGGGCTATCATCCATTTTGTGTGCTTAACGAGTTCACAAAATATATAATATATACTCTCTCTGTTTTATTTTATTTAGATGGTTTGATAAAATACCGCATATTAATAATTTAATTAACAAAAATTAAGATATTAAAAAAAAAAAACTCTTCTGTACAATTATAAAAAGATTACATATAGAAAATTAAAAACAAAATAAAATGAAGTCACGTTTGTATAATGTGCAATGCACGTTTGTATATATTAATAAGTATATTGAAAAAGTGACACGGAACCGGGATCGGAAATCAAAGGAATGAGATGTAAGTTCGCCTCTATGGCACCCCACGTTTATAATGAAACGGAAACACCAATAATCGAGATTAAAACGCTCTATGGCACCCCACGTTTATAATGAAACGGTAACACCAATAATCGAGCAAAGAACAAGATAAACGCCACAAATGAATTGATAAGTTTACCTTAATTCTTGATGCAATTAGAGGATAGCAAATTCTCACAATCACTCTAATTAAGAAGAACATGCAAGAGCATGAGCAATTCTGCCTTTGATTCAAATTATGCCAAAAATCCCGTTTTACATCTTAAGGAGGCTATTTATATGCCTTAAACAAACATAACCCTAAAGAAGAGCATCTAACTAGGCTGCCCTAGGGCCAAAACACATGGGCTTAACTCTAAAACACAAAATAAAGTCATTTCCAGCCCAAAACAAACAACTTAATATTGGGCAGATTGCATGCATCATAAAACCAACCCAAAACAATTTAAATAAACACTATGAGCCCATATTACATATTAATTGGACCAAAACATGCAACAAGGGATAAGGACACGTCCAAGCCCACATCCCTTACATATTAGCATGGCTAGGGTGTGCTACACCAACAGCACATGTCTCCAACATTGTAAGAAGCCTAGGTGTGCCTTCAAGTTCCACACAACACTTGTTAAATGCCACATCATGAAGTTCTTGTGTAATTTGGTCTTGAACATATAAGGATGTGGCTGCCCCATATCTCTTTGCTTGACTTCTTGTAATTGGCCCACTAGGAAACACTAATGGATCTCCCATGTTGTTCTCCTTGCTCCCTTGAGCTCCATGCTTGAGTGATGGTTGATCCATATCATTCCCCCCTTCCTCAAAAAGATTTGTCCTCAAATCTGCATCCATGTCAAAAGGAGACAAATCACTAACATTAAAGGTAGCGGAAACACCATACTCACCTGGCAAGTCTATCTTGTAGGCGTTGTCATTGATGCGTTCCAAGACTTGGAATGGACCATCTCCACGTGCATCTAGCTTAGACTTTCGTTGGTTGGGAAACCTTTCCTTCCGAAGGTGCACCCAAACCCAATCTCCAGGCGCAAACACCAGCTTCTTCCTTCCTTTGTTTGCCCTGTCAGCATATTGTTTGTTCCTCTTTTCAATATTTGCTCGAGCCTTCTCATGTAAAGACTTCACCAATTCAGCCTTTTTATCACCATCTAAACTAGAGAGCTCATGTAAAGGTAAAGGAACAAGATCCAAAACAGTTAGTGGGTTAAATCCATAAACAAGTTCAAATGGAGTAAAACCTGAAGTAGAATGTATGCTTCGATTATATGCAAATTCAATAAATGGCAAACAATCCTCCCAAGTTTTCAAATTTTTACCCACTATCGCACGAAGTAAAGTTCCTAAAGTCCTATTCACAACTTCAGTTTGTCCATCTGTTTGTGGATGACAGGTAGTAGAATAAAGTAATTTTGTACCTAGCTTACCCCACAAAACCTTCCAAAAATGTGAAAGGAACTTAGCATCCCTATCAGAAACGATAGTCCGTGGAACTCCATGTAATCGTACCACCTCTCTAAAGAACAATTCAGCAATATGAATGGCATCATCAGTTTTATGACAAGGAATGAAATGAGCCATTTTGCTGAACCTATCAACCACTACAAATATACTGTCTCTACCATGCCTAGTCCTAGGTAATCCAAGTACAAAATCCATAGAGATATCAACCCAAGGTGAACTAGGAACTGGTAAAGGCATATACAAGCCATGAGGCATAGACTTAGACTTGGCCTGTTTACAAGTAAGGCAAGAATCACAAACTTTCTCGACATCTTTACGCATATGAGGCCAATAAAAATGTTCATTCAACATGTCATAAGTCTTATGTACCCCAAAATGTCCCATCAATCCCCCACAATGAGACTCAAGTACAAGCAAATCACGCATAGAGCATTTAGGAACACAAAGTTTACTGCCCTTAAACAAATATCCTTCATGTCGATAAAATTTATCAAATGCTCCATGTTCACATGCCAAATACACATTGCCAAAATCTGAATCAGACACATACAAATCCTTAACATACTCAAATCCTAGCAACTTAGAACTAAGAGTAGTAAGTAAAGCATGTCTCCGTGACAATGCATCAGCAACAACGTTATCCTTTCCATGCTTGTATTTAATAACGTAAGGGAATTGTTCAATGAACTCAACCCACTTACCATGTCGCTTGTTGAGCTTACCTTGACCCTTCAAGTGTTTTAGGGCTTCGTGATCAGTGTGAATGACAAACTCCTTAGGTAATAAGTAGTGTTGCCATACGTTCAAAGTCCTCACCAAGGCATATAGCTCCTTATCATAGGTCGAGTAATTGAGTTGTGCTCCATTCAACTTCTCACTGAAGTAGGCAATTGGCTTCTTCTCTTGCATCAGCACTCCTCCAATACCTACACCAGAAGCATCACACTCAATTTCAAAGGTGTTCTCAAAATTAGGTAAAGAAAGTATTGGAGCGGATGTCAACTTCCCTTTAAGCATGTCAAACGCTTTCTGTTGTTCCTCGCCCCACTTGAACCCAACTTCCTTTTTAATTACCTCCGTGAGTGGTGCAGCAATCGAAGAGAAATCTTGTACAAACCGTCGGTAGAAACTTGCCAACCCATGGAAACTTCGTACATCCGAAGCTGATTTCGGCGTCGGCCATTCCTTGATAGCTTTCACTTTCTCGTCATCCACCTCTATACCCTGCGCACTCACAACAAAACCAAGAAACACAAGTCTATCTATACAAAATGTGCATTTCTTAAGCTTAGCATACAATTGTTCAGTTCTCAAAGTTTGTAATACTAGCCTAACATGCCCAACATGATCATTAAGAGACTTGCTATAAACAAGTATATCATCAAAGTACACAACTACAAATTTTCCTAAGAAAGCACGTAAAACATGGTTCATAAGCCTCATGAAAGTACTAGGTGCATTAGACAATCCAAAAGGCATAACTAACCATTCATACAAACCATACTTAGTTTTGAAAGCAGTTTTCCATTCATCACCTGGTTGCATTCGAATTTGATGATAACCACTCATTAAATCGATCTTTGTAAAGTAAGTAGACCCACACAACTCATCTAACATGTCATCAAGTCTAGGAATAGGGTGTCTATACTTTACAGTGATTTTGTTGACCGCCCTGCAGTCAATACACATTCGCCATGTACCATCCTTTTTGGGTGCTAAAAGTACTGGAACGGCACAAGGACTCATGCTCTCTCGCACCAATCCTTTCTCCATAAGCTCATCAACTTGCCTCTGCAACTCCTTTGTCTCCGTTGGATTGCTTCGATAGGCTGGTCGATTTGGAATGGTGGAGCCGGGAATGAAATCAATCTGATGTTCTATCCCTCTCAAAGGTGGTAATCCACTAGGTAGCTCCTCTAGAAAAACATCAGTGAATTCCTGTAACATAGAAACAAACACAGGAGGTAAACCATCAAGATTAGTGTCAGCGTTAGAAAACAAAATTTCCTTGAATCTAAGAAGCAACACGGGCTGCCTCAAGGCTATGGCACATTTAACCTCTCTAGCTCTCGCATAAAAAGTGTGTTTCTTTCTCTCCCCTCTTTGTGTTTCACTCACTTTTGGGCCAATAATCTGTTTGGTATCTTTTGTGGCCTCTTTCTTTTCAACCTCTCTTTTAATACTCTTTTGTTCTCTCGAACTGGATGTCTCACTCTCATTTTCCTTCAAAGCTGAAGTTTCTCTCTCTCTCTCAAGTATTTTCTTCTGATCGGTGTACACTTCTTGAGGTGATAATGGAACAAGAGTCACCTTCTTCCCCTTATGAACCAAAGAGTATCGGTTAAAGAACCCGTCATGTAGTGCCTTTCGATCATATTGCCATGGCCTTCCCAACAATAGATGGCCTGCCTGCATCGGTACTACATCACACAAAATCTCATCTTTGTACCATCCAATGGAGAATGGCACAAGCACTTGGCGTGTCACCTTCACCTCTCCACCATCATTCAACCATTGCAATCTATAAGGTTTAGGATGTTTAAGACATGCCAAATTCAACTTATTCACCATACTTACACTAGCAACATTAGTGCAACTACCCCCATCAATAATAAGTAAGCACACTTTTCCATGTATCAAGCATCTAGTGTGAAATATGTTCTCACGTTGTTCAAGGCTCTCCTCCTTAACATGCATATTCAAAACTCGCCTAACAACCAAAGATTCTCCACGTTCAGCAAACAACAAGTTATGCTCATCCTCATCTGAATTATCATTATCAACATCATGCAAATGAGGCATATCATCACAATCACTACATTCGGATTCAGAACTAACATTTCCATCTTCCCTAATAATCATAACCCTTTTATTAGGACATTGAGATGCAATATGCCCTTTTCCTAAACACTTAAAGCATTTAATCTCTCTAGCAGGGTTTATAGAGTTAGAAGTACCTTTGTTTCCTTTGAATGTAGTTTGGGCAACCTCTTTACCTTTCGAAATTGATTCTGTCCTTTGGAAACTAGGACCTTTGAAGTCTTTCTTCTCACCTCCTTTGGACCATTTGGTTCCCAAAGTATTGTTGGAATACTTGTTGGTAGACTTTCCCTTTTTCTGCCTTTCTAGCTTCATGGCCATATCTACCATCTCTTCTAGTGTATCATAGTGATACATCTCCAAAGCATCAGCAATATCGCTATTTAGACCTCCAAGGAATCGTGACATGGTGATTTGGACATCTTCCTCAATCTTAGCTCTTGCCATGCAAATCTCCATCTCCTTGTAGTACTCTTCCACACTCCTCCCTCCTTGCACCATTCTTGCTAGTTTGGTGTGTAAATCCCTAAAGTAATGAGCAGGGACAAACTTTTGGTGCATTAATTCCTTCATGATCTCCCATGGTGGTACTGGTCGCATCCCCCTGCTTCTTCTTTTTAGTAGCAATTGTTCCCACCAAAACATAGCATATCCTTTGAACTCCACAGCTGCAAGATGGGATTTCTTCTCCTGGGAATAGTTATGGCATTCAAAGATTTGTTCTACCTTCCTTTCCCATTCAAGATACTCTTCAGCATTGTTGTTGCCTTTGAATTCTGGAATCCTCATCTTAATTGATCCCAAGTCCCCATCAAGTTTATTAGGATTGGTCTCTTCACTTTCTTCATCATCATGGTCTTGAAATCTAGTTTGTGGACGAGTTCTAGTTGTATTAGAGCTATGTGAAGCTTTTATCTCTTGCAATTCCTCCCTCATGTCTTGGACAAGATTATTGAAGGTTCTAAACTGTCCTTGAATTGCTTCCATGAAAAGTTTCAATTGAGGATCTTTAATTGGAATTCCATCATTACCATCTCCAGATTTGCCTGTACTCATGGTTAGTATTCAAAAATAGAAAACACGAAAAAAATTTGAGTTAGTGATAAGGCACTCCCTCACGTGTTTACACTCCTCAATCACTCCTTGCAAATCCTCCAATTGTACTTCAGAATTTCAAGCCAACCAATCAATCTCAAAGCACGTTTAGAACACAAGGAAAATAAACCTTAACAAAAGAAACGTAAGCACAATTCTAGAATGAAAACTCAAACGAAATGAATGGTAGCACAAGAACAAAACAATGTACTACTTGATTATTAATTAGAGTGTTGGAACAAGCAAATACACCCTAACAATATAAATGAAGCAAAGATAGCACAAAAACAAGAAATAGAAACTAGAATTTGAAAGACAATTTCTGGATATATTGCATGAATTTAGTTCACTACAAAGCAAACCAAATATGGACCTAATTAATTCTACCCAATCAAAGCAAGCAAACAAAGAAAACCCAAAAAAAAAAAAAAAAAAAATTTTTTTAAAGGTACTGTAGCAAGTTTGCTTCTGAGTTCCTGTAGCAAGTTACTGTAGCAGACGTTTTAAGGTACTGTAGCAAGTTTGCTTCTGAGTTACTGTAGCAAGTTACTGTAGCACACGTTTTTGACTTATATCCTCACTTAACCTACAAATGTGACCCAATTTAGGTAGGGTAAGGGCTTAACAAGGTATAAGTGGATGGTTTGTGTCTCCCAATTTCAATTTAGGTAGGTAATGAATTAATATTTAGGTTGCCCAACAATGATTTTTGTGTTTTCTCAAGATAAGATCCCAAATCAAGTCAAAATATGATATCCTTCAATTTGAATGTAAGATGGACTATCAATAAATTCCCAAATCAAGTCAAAATGCCTTTAGGTTGTCCAGCAATTGTGTCTTTCAATTTCAATCTAGGTAGATATTGACTTAGTTTGTAGGTTGTCCAACAATTTTTGTGTCTCCCAATTCAACTTAAGTAGGTAATGACCTTAACAAATTCTGACTTATCTCTCTTTATCAATAACCTTTTTTTTTTTTTTTTTTTTTTTTAATCAAGAAACAAGCAAACAACAAGAATATTCAAAGATAGATCTTGAATTAGTCAAAAGGGTAACTAGAAAATGATGCAAACAATAAGAAGATACAAAAAGAAAACTAGATTCAAGAAGATTTAAAGAGAAATTATCTAAATCCAACAAAATCTAAAGAGAAATTGTCTAGATCCAATAAGATCTAAAGAGATAATGTCTAGATCCAACAAGATCTAAAGAGATAATGTCTAGATCCAACAAGATCTAAAGAGATAATGTCTAGATCCAACAAGATCTAAAGAGATAATGTAACACGAAGATAAACAACAATGAATCCAACAACAAGAAAACTCAAATTCCTAACTAAGATAACAGAACTTACCCCAAAACTTTGATTTGGCTCTGATACCAAATGACACGGAACCGGGATCGGAAATCAAAGGAATGAGATGTAAGTTCGCCTCTATGGCACCCCACGTTTATAATGAAACGGAAACACCAATAATCGAGATTAAAACGCTCTATGGCACCCCACGTTTATAATGAAACGGTAACACCAATAATCGAGCAAAGAACAAGATAAACGCCACAAATGAATTGATAAGTTTACCTTAATTCTTGATGCAATTAGAGGATAGCAAATTCTCACAATCACTCTAATTAAGAAGAACATGCAAGAGCATGAGCAATTCTGCCTTTGATTCAAATTATGCCAAAAATCCCGTTTTACATCTTAAGGAGGCTATTTATATGCCTTAAACAAACATAACCCTAAAGAAGAGCATCTAACTAGGCTGCCCTAGGGCCAAAACACATGGGCTTAACTCTAAAACACAAAATAAAGTCATTTCCAGCCCAAAACAAACAACTTAATATTGGGCAGATTGCATGCATCATAAAACCAACCCAAAACAACTTAAATAAACACTATGAGCCCATATTACATATTAATTGGACCAAAACATGCAACAAGGGATAAGGACACGTCCAAGCCCACATCCCTTACATATTAGCATGGCTAGGGTGTGCTACACCAACAGCACATGTCTCCAACATTGTAAGAAGCCTAGGTGTGCCTTCAAGTTCCACACAACACTTGTTAAATGCCACATCATGAAGTTCTTGTGTAATTTGGGCTTGAACATATAAGGATGTGGCTGCCCCATATCTCTTTGCTTGACTTCTTGTAATTGGCCCACTAGGAAACACTAATGGATCTCCCATGTTGTTCTCCTTGCTCCCTTGAGCTCCATGCTTGAGTGATGGTTGATCCATATCAAAAAGGGCAATGGGGAGAGACACATTCGAATTGCCAAAAAATTCTATAAAATTAATAAATCTATTTCCTTTATAACTTTTCATCTGCACAATAATATATTAAGAAATGAGAAATAAAAATATGTATTACATATCTTTATTCAATTTACATGCTCTATATTTTTTCTTTGTTTTATTAAAATAATCGCAATTATTTTGATTGTGCTTTTTAAGTTCTTATATCCGTGAAATTATAATCTAAGATATCAAAATAAAAATAATTTTTAAAGTGTGAATTATTATATTTTTATGCTTATAAATTTTTTTATGCAATATCTTGAATTAAATAATTTTTCCTAGTAAAGTTTATCTTTTTTCAAATTGATCTTTCAAAATGCATGGTTATAATTTTATTTTATAAAATATATTGATTTAATTAACTTTTCTTAGTGAATTTTATTTTATTTTTTATTGAATTTATCTTAAATAGTTGTTCTACTTTTGTAATATATTTACGTAAAAAAATTAAATCATGAGTGTGTACGACAGGTCATAAAAACTAGTGTGACAAATGTGTAATCTGCTGGAGAATTTGCTTTGTGATAAAATTCCATACTTTTGCTAGAATAGAATTGTGGAAAAATAATTATTTAGTCTCTCAGATTTGCCATAATTATTTAAATACTCGTCTGATTAAAAGGTCTTTCCATCAAAATTAAAGGGTTTTAGACGTTAAAATCATATAAAAAGACTAAAACACCCTTTGGGTGATGTGGACCATCATGGGATTGCAATGGAGAGAAACCAGAAGTCTCATTTTCTCCCAAATGTAAACTTGACACTAAAAAAATCCTCTCAATCACTGATTCATCCATTGAAGCATTTTTCCAGAATGGGATATTTTTTTCATGATTCCAAGTGATTAGTGTGGTAACCGCTGCAAATTGGGGTTGAATCAAACGCAAGAACCTTCAATTTTGAGGTAAATATGCTAAACTTTGACTCATTTAAGTATTTGCTCTACATGATTGAACACCCATTTATTTCTTTCACAGCAGAAAAAAAAAAAAAAAAAAAAAAAAAAAAAAAAAAAAGAACCCTTCAGCTGAAAATATATACTAATCCACAAATGATTCACGTTCCAAATGGTCTCAAATCGAAGAGCCCTGTGGTTAGGCCGAGGCACGCACCTACTTATTCTGTGGTTAATGCAATTATTGAGAAGGAAGATGGGCCACGTCCCAGGTGCGGGCACACCCTGACTACACCCTGACGTCCCAGGTACGGGCACAACCTAACTACACCCTGACTGCAGTTGCTGCTGTTGGCGAGGAGGGAACACCTAGGTACGTACATTGGGCCGACACCTTGCATTACTGCTAATGAGTATCAAATTAACATATTTTATTTAGGCATTTTCATTGATAATGGCTGTTCTTTATATTGTATAAAGATGTATGATGTTTGGCCATTTCCAAAGGGAAATGATTCACGGAGGTAATATTCTTCATTTGATTTGGTATAATACAAGTTGTGGATTTTGTGCAAGTAAACACTGCGTTGCCAGATTGCTTGATAAGTTAGTAATAATGTTAACTGCAAAGTTTGGTTTGGTGCAAAAAGATTTCTTGTTTAATTGAAGTCCAATTTCATAAACGTGATTTCCAGTACATATTTTCTTAGAACCGAGTAACCAATAAGGGCATATGTTTGGCTTTCTTGAGGATTCAGGCTAATAAGGGCATATGTTGTCATTTCAAAATAACTATCTCACCTCTCTCTTAACTTTTATATGATTTTAAAAGTTAAGACCCTCTAATTTTGGACAGAGAGAGACCTTTTATCGAGACGGAACGAATTAAATATTATATTAAACGTCAGGGACTACTTAAATAATTGTAGTAAACCTGAGAGACTAAATAATTATTTTCCCTACAACCGTTGAACATTATTCAACAGCGCTAAAGCAACTCAACAGCACTGAATTTACAAATTAGATCCTTAATTACAGCTAGAGATGAACATTATTCAGGTCAAACCAGAATGAATACCTGAGAAATAACACATTGGTTTAAATTTTGAGACTTTTCAATTTATATAATTCAATCACCATTTTGGCCTTTCTACTCTTTTTCCTTTTATCAGAAACAGAAATCAGTTTCTTACTTGATTTCCCTGTTTCTCTACTCCTTGTAATTTTGCTTTAAAATATAAGAGCTGTCCCTATGCTGCTAGAAGTTCAGACGCAAATATGCACATAAGAATCAAACTGAAAGAATTCAGAATTCTTCCATTCTGAATTCAGTTCAATTATATATTTATTATGGGAAATTTATTTTTTTAGCTACCGGTAAACCAAACCTACAAGCCAATGCACAATTCTAACCACAGCCAATCAACCTCAACAGAGTTTAATCCAACAAAAAGAGAAAATAAAACTTTAATTTCATAGAGCATACACCTTCAGGCACATGGAAACATTGTTGCATGACAACTATTTGAAAATCAAACTTTATAATCAGCAAGAGCTATAGATGATAAAATATTGAAGAACGCACAAAAATAAGGGATAAATTCCAACCTAATACGATAGTGAAATTAGGAATCAGAATTTAGGACGAAAAAAAAAAAAAGAAAGAAAGAAAAGAAAAGAAAGGTCAGAATTGGGTCATAAAGAGCATCCAAGAAAAAGAAGTTTCTGGAATTTTCTAGCAGCAGAAGGGAGAAGAAGAAGATGGAAGAGAATTAAAAAGTTCACAGGAGATAAGCAAAAACACTCAGGAAAAAGCCCAAGCAAAAGAACTATATAAACAGAGTTTTTCTAGAGACTCCAGTTTTCCTATTAAGATTAGTGATTACATATGGAAATAATACTTAATAAAAAGTTAATACCAAGTGAGAAAATTCCAAAAGGAAAATTTGCTGAAAAAAAAAATTGTTAAACAATACCAAAACCCTGTCTTCCTAAAGAAAAAAGACTAGGGGTCCACAGGATACTTATACCAAAAAAAGATTATCAGAAAAATCTATTTTGTTGAAAATTTAAAAGTACGAATTAAAACAAAATAACTCTTTCTTTATGGGCTACATGATTTACAGGTTCCTTGAAAAGAGCAGTTTGACATGATATAATAATTGCATAATTTGCCAAATCATCCTAGGATGACTTTATATAACTAATTTGATTCCTTTTCTGATTCTCATAGGCATTGAGGTTATATCAAAACAGCATAAACATCTAGATTTTATTCTCTGTGAATGCATCTCAAGGTATCATGAAAAACAAAAGCCTCAACTACAAAATGTACCTTCCTCTAACTTGCCCAAGAATTTCTTGTGCCTTTTCACCATAACCATTCTCAACACCATCCTGCAAAGAATTAGGGTAAAAAACTTGAAGGAAATGATATAAACATAGAAAACTCAGATGAAGAGAACTCAAAAAACTGGTATGACACAAACCTTTGCCCAGTACGAATTATCTTTAAGCCTTTCATCAGAGAAAACCACTTCATCCAGGTTTACTCGTTGAAAATACTTAACCGTCTTTGGCTGTAATGAAATAATTCCAGTTGTAAGTGGACTCACAGAATCAATGATACTCATGAACAGAATTGCAAATGCTACCAACACAACAGGAAAACATATTCATGAAAAGGAATTATAGATAGGAGATAGAAAGAGCAAAAGGGTATGCATAAATCCACCTTAATTAAGCTGTCCCATAAAATAATGAACAGAATACAATCATGCAAAACCTGATGAACTTATTTCCCACAAGCCCTTAGAAGAGCTATCAACATTCAACTACACTGAAAACAAAATTTTGGATCCCAGTACAATAATTATCATGTCATAGCAAGTTTGCGTGCACATTAGACACCTAAACAAAACATTGTATAAATTTCATTCATTAATCGTCAACATGAGCATGTCAAACTTTAAGCATACAGAAGTATAAGACCTGGATATGTTAAGCATCTAGTTACCTTTAGCTTCATCGTCAAATGCTTTGCAAAGAATTTCATAACTCTTCTGATTTCCCATCTGCACAAAATGACAAGTAACAATGATCAAATCCTTGAGAAACAATTAAAAATAGGATAAAATGTAAATAGCCAAAGTCTCACACCAGTGGATCAGCTCTTGATGGTGAAATGCTTGATATGGTATATCTGCAAAAAGTTAGAACTGAATCACTAGATAAGAAAAAGGGACCACCAAGAAGTAAAATCATACATTTGGAGGAAATGCAAAATCCAAGATTTGGTACAGCTCGTGAACAAGGAAAAGAGATAAAAGGAGGTTTAGGATAGGAATGAGACATGGAAGGACACCACCTCCTTGCACAAAGCTCGAAAGAAAAAACTATCTCCATGAAGAATATCTTACAGGTCAGAAATAATTCAACAGAAATACACAGATTAGTATAATGGAGGACAGTTTGCACATTATACTCGATATATATTTGAAAGCTAGAAATTAGAAAAATTAGCAAATGACAAGTAAGGTTAGTGAAGGAATGACTAGAAATCAAAAATAAACAAGAAAAGACAGGGCAGGACGAAGGCCACTGCGGCATAGCCCTCACATTGCAATCAGCAAGCAAGAACAGTACTGTGCAGAAAATGTAGGGTCCTTAAAGGCCGTTTGATATAGAAGTAAATTAGTGTTCAAGATTTAGTGTTTAACAAGAATCTTTCCCTTCAACCTATTAATTTAACTATCAGCAATATATGAGAAAATATCAAGCGAATATTGTCTCAAGTCAAAAATATACCTCAGCTTACTATAGAAATTCATAGCGTCTACATTTGCTTTTTGGACAGTTAAGACTACAGCACTCATGCAATTCTGCAAAAGAGCAAACAAAAAATTGAATTCCAAATGTAAACTAGCACTATAATCAAATATAAAGCAGACCCCACAAAAAGAAAATGCTTTCAGCACCTTAAGAGCAATAAGCTCAAGAAGTTGCATTAGAAATTTCCCTAATCCTTTCTCTTGTACACGAGACTCGAGCTGAATTTCATATACGTAAAGGACAGGCATTTCTTCCTCCAGAGTAAACCGATAGTGTACAAACCCAACTAACATACTCTCATTTGATGGAGTTTGAGCTTTAGCCTGAGCTTCATAAACGAATATATAACGTGCTTCTGGTGCTACATTTCCCTTTGCTTCACCTTCTCTTCACTAGCCCAATCAGGACCATAATGCCTCTCCATGTTAGCCTTAAGAAGGTTTTGAAGTTTTTCGCTTTAGAGAAGCAGACAGTTTATCACCATTTCCGGATTCCAAGTACAATGACAAGCCTAACACTCACACACAGACAAATTTTATTTATTTTCATTAAAAAAAAAAAAAAGAAAGAAAAGGACTGCTGTTACCATTTCTATTGAAATGGCGAAATGGCAGGAAAGAAGCGAGATGATCCTTTACAACAGAAGCTGATTTTATCAATTCGTCAATTGCCTTCTTCTTTTCTAATATCTATCAACCAAAAATTGAAAGTTGCGAATCAAAAATCAGATCGTTTTCTTTAAGTTAGTTCTTTCTGTGTTACCTTTCTTCTTTTTGCCCTGCTTCTGTCTTCTTTACTGTGATCGTTCGACGATGAAGCTTCCGACTCCATCACCGCCGCTGCCTAAGAGGACTGGCCGTTTAATTCCAGCTCCTCTCCTCTCAAACCGGTGGCCTGGTAGCTGGTAATGTTTGAAGTTGAACACTTTTTTTTTTTTCCTCTTTGGGAAGAGGCTCAATTGTGCCCTATATCTGTAGGAAATTCAGCTTCTTGTCATTGAATGCATATGAATGAAAACGAATGGGTTACTCACCTAAAATACACTGTTCGAATTCGAATTCGATTATAAGCGAGTATCTGAATTTGTCTTAAATCCGTTTAAAAATTTATATTTACTGTACAGCTCATTTTAAACCCGATTATAATTATCCATTTAAAAATTTAAATCTATTTAAAATTTGTTTAGCATTAGAAAATGTTTTTTATTTTAATTTTTTAAAAATGAAAATAGTCAAAAATTATAAAATTATTTAATTTGACTTAATAAAAAATATAATATAAATATTAAATAATTATAAAATTAATTATAATTCAAAAAGTGAATATGTATAATTTTTTATTTAAAAAATAGTCATCTTAAATATTTTTTAATATTTACTAAATAGTAATGGGTAGCAGGTACCGCGTCCTTGAACTTGAACCCGATCCAAATCTATTATGGATAATAAAAATACTACTCGAACCTATTCACCCATTTTTCACTATCGGAGCCCATTAAAATCGGATCGAATCAGGTGCCCGCCGTGTCGGGTTAAATTGCCATCTCTAGCAATGTACTCGCAAATTTTCTATAGATAGGAATATTTTTTTTTAATTATTTTGTAAATTGTTTATCACAAGTTAAATATAAATTACTTTTGGAAATTCTAAGTTTTAACAAAATAGATTAATTCGTCCTTACTATTTATATAAATTATTTCGTAATCTTTGACCAATGCCTCAATCCGACTATTTAAAATAAAAACAAAAATCACTGACTGCTCAACCCTATAAAATTATTTAAAAAAGCAGAATAAAAACAAAAGTTATCATTAATTATTTCAGCTCAACCCTATCTAATCCAACAACCACAGCATGCTCATGAATCATTGACTGCTCCAATGCTGCAATCTCCAATGCAAAAAGAGCTCATCTCTTTTATCCATTTCATTAAAAACCTTGTGTGAATTCTCAAGATGCAAATTAAAACCCACACCTGCTTTTCCTTCTCCGGGAATTATGATAAGAATGTTTTGTACAAAAACCCGACATTGACAATATGGTTCCATCACCTAATCAATTAAGTAACTGTTGCCCTTTAAATTAGTGGTTTATGAACAACAAATAAAATTAAATTAAAACTCACACGTGCTGCAAGTATCAGAACCCATCCCAATTCATCCTAAATTTAATCTTCATCTTCCAAATCGCGTCATGCTCCCCTAGATTTTCCCTCCTGCCCAACATGTTGTCAACCTATACAACACAGAGACCAAAAAGAAGAAGAAAAGAAAAGAAAAAAAAAAGATGGGGGTGATTTTCACATATCAAAGCTTCGCCACCGTTTTGCTAATGTACAAGAAGAGAGAATGGGTATTTGGGTTTCTTAGTGGCATTATTAGTAATTTCATAACGGTAATGATTGGCCACTTAAGTCGCCCATAAGGGTGAGTTATATTTTAGTGCTAAAAGAATATTTTGGGTCCCACATGTATAGCTGATGTACAATTCTACATGAAGAGAATACTGCTGTATGTGTAAAGTTAGTAAGGTAAATATATAAGTGTTAATAAAAAAAAAAAAAAGATGAAAGCTAAAATTGTCAAATACATGGTACTAGAGAGTAAAATGAGAGGAAGAAGGTTGAGGCAAAATAAGTAGAGAACCTGTCCTTCAATTGGAGTCGCAGGAAGTGTAAGGAATCGGGTCATAGCTTTAAGGGATTGACGTCATCGCTTTGAGAGATCTTTCTCGCTCGAATGTGAAAGGAATTAAAGGTATAACCGGAGCAACCTTTGACAAAAAGGAGAGAAAGTGTGGCCGATTGTAAAGCATTATGCACATGCATTCCAATCGATTAAGTCGGTAAGTAATATCTTCATTTAAAGCAGTAAATTATATGTGTTTGTATCATTTTGTTTTGGAGTAGAGAATGATTAATGTCAATTGAGAAGATGTTGTTCTAATTTTAGGAACAGTAGAAAAGCATAATCAATTGTAGAATTGAAAAATAGGTTATTGTTGAATTGATTGGATATTTTTCCGTGAGTGTCGAATAAGACAGTATGATACTATGAAATTTTCGTGGAAATAAGAAGCTATGTAATTTGTTAATGAATTTAATTAAAGATTATTAATGTTTGTTGCAGTTAATTTTGTATTAGAGTTGCAGCTTTGGTAAAAATTTGTTATTTGTATATATATTGCACATTTGGTATTGGCTATAGGCATGGCAACATAATTTATGAATTATGGTTATTGTGGAATTTATTTGATTTCTATTCAGGGAGGTGCATAGATACGAAGAAGGCGGCAATGATGCTAACTATGTGAATGTTCTTGTTATATTCCAAGAACAAAATAGTGGTGGCTGTGTGACTCGTAAATCTAAGAAACCAAGTGTGTAAGAGTTTGATTAACCTAAATAATTAATTCATGTAATGAGGATTATGAAAATGAAAGTGCTAATTTATGTTATATGATTTGCACGATATAGAGTCCGAATGTACGGTGTCGATCCTTAGCTTTAAAGGCATTAGTCAGTGAACTTATTGAAGAGCAGAAGGAATGGGTAATAGAACTGGATTTTGGTGAATTGCTAAAATTGCCTAAACTAATTCTAAATCGAAAACTTTGCTATTGGCTATGTGAGAAATTTAATAGTGAAAAAGTTTACCTTGAGGTGCCACGCAATGTCACGGTTAGGATATTACCAAACTATGTTGGATGGGTTCTCAAAATTCCATCAGTCGAAACTGCTTCTGTTGATATAAAGAAGGATTATAAGAAAGTTAAGTGCATCATTGATGATTATAATGGATGTAAGTGGTTGTAGAGGCAGAGGTACTGAGAAAGATTAGATTGAGCAGTAGCAAGGATGAATTTTAGAGGCATTTCTTATTATACAAACTTGGGTGTGTTACTATGTCCAACACAATGCTCTAGGTTTAGCCCACATTTGATGGAGGTGGTTTCTGACATAATAGCAATCTTTTCTTTTAATTGAGTTGAGTTTGTACTCGAGTGGTTGGTAAAAAGCATTCAACGTTTTAAGGAAGCAATTAGGAAGTACGGACGGAAAAGCAAGTGGTCTCGGAGGATGCGTCTTGTTTCTTTAGGTAATTATATTTATTAGACAATTACAATTGGCTGAATACATAAATTCACTCTTGGACATTTCACAAAAAATTTTGTGTCCCCTTAACTTTTATTTTGACCCATTGAATACCTCAATTTATAAAATTGTACCTATTAAATACTTTGTTTGACCCATTGAACACCTCAACTTATAAAATTAGATCAATTAAACACTTATTGAAAAATTAGAAAATATAAAATTATTATTGCAAATGTTTATTAACCGCATATCAAATCATATCTTAATATAAAAGTCAAAAACCTTTAAAATTTATTGTTTTTGATAAAAGGAGGTGTGAAATTATTACAAAAAATGAAGTTTAGAGTGCTATAAGGTCGATTCTATAGTTCAGGGTGCCCAAGGTTTTTTTGTTAAAGTTCAAGGATTAAATGATGTATTCGCCAAATTAAATTTTCATTTTTAAGATTAAAGTTTCATTGCATGAAAGAGCATTATTCACTCATTTATTAGACAAAGGTTTGCATATGCAACAGATAAAAAAATCTTGCATTTTCCATGCATTTGATTATAAATATCCGAAAAAATTGCAATTGTGGAGAGATGGACCTCTCTCTCCATACAATTATCAATGGACACCTCTTGCATTTTGAACAACAGTGTTAATATGCTTACCATCATGGCATACGAATTGCAATACGTTAATCGACGTTGTCGTTTAAGGTACAAGTTGGAGTAATCCAGTTGCAAATTTTTTGTATTGGACCCATATAGTCCACCCTGCACATAATTGGCTTCCATTTTTTTGTGGGCCTTTCCTACAAGGTATGAATGGGTTGGATTTAATGTAAGCCACTCAAAGTTTTGTCCTACATATATTGTAATGGGCTGACTTTTTTTTTTTTTTTTTTTTTTTTTGTTCTGAGCCACTGTTTCAGGCATTAGTATTAGGGGGTATTGCGATACTCCACTAGTATGGCATTCTTTGTTGGAAGGAAATAGAAGCTTCCAACAGTAAATCCCCAATTTATAACCCAATCCCTAACAAGTTTGCCAAACACATTTGAAAGAGACATGGCAATCACAACCACGAAACAAATATTTCCAAGTCACGCTTGTCTTCACCAGTAACCTCACGAAGCCATGGAAGTGGAAGGCCAGATTATGATTTTTGGTTTTATCCAATGTTAAAATGGTTTTTGGTTTCTGAAATTGTGCTATTTGCTATAAGTTGTCTTGTGTTTATTAAATTTCTCATATGGTTTCTGTGTAGCAAAGTAGGCAGATTCACTAATTTTATATTGCATATTTGCATAAAAAAGTTACGATGTTATACTTGTCATTGCTGGAAATTGGTCGAAATTGCAACACATAAAAAATTGCTCGTATTTGCAAAGTAGGTAGCTTTGGTGCGCCTAGCAAGATAAAAATTATCCCAATCATCAACCATAGAATAAAACTTAGCAAACATATAAAAAAATTTGCATTATCGTAATTAAAATATGAAAGCAATTATTATGGATTAAGTAACAAAGATGATGATATGTTTTAAAGTTCAAGAAATGTAACCATGGCATGGATAATAATTGTAAAGAGTGATGCCAAATAACATAATAGCAGTCCCATGTTTTGATCCACAAGGGTAAATTGGCAAAATAAAAAATATTGAGTGGCAGTAACACTAGAATTTTATTTTCGCAAAGCCTTCGATACAAACTGAGAAATTAAAAGACATAAATCGCTCAATATAGACTGATCCACTTCCAGAAAATTGCCACCATACAACAAAAAATGCAAATTAGATATAGTTTAAGGAGCAAATTTTGTCTTTTAGTGAGACAGATGCTTTGTTGCATGAAAGCCTTCAACTCAGCAGCATCCTCCTTCATCCTAACTAAACCTACAACAAATTCGTCCCTAACAACGTCCTTGTACTCTTCGATTACATGTTCTGTTAGACGCAGATGAGGTATGATAGATTCTATGAGTGCATGTTTAACCTTACCAACATCCTTTCTCAACTCCTTTCTCAACTCGTTCATGATGTAATCAGTGCTTGGTTTGCCCATTTTCTTCACACCTCTTTTATCCTCGGTGGACTTCATGGCCACCCAGTTACTCTCATTGATGATTTCCTCATGCAAAATCTTAAATACACATATATTTTCCTTGCAAAGTTAGACTTTGTAATAAATTTTGAAGATTTACATATAAAATAGAATGCTAAAAATCGTGAAATTGAAATTAACGTCCTTTCCAGCACAGGTGTGGAAAATACGGCCACAATTTTCTCCGGTGGTAGCCGTAATCTGGATTTTTAGCAGGCGACAAAGATAAAGCGGCAGTAACTTGGTTCGCTTTTTTGTTTGGGTCGAGCTCTGCATCTGAGAAAGGATTCCATCTTGCTCCATTTTAATGTCTGATTGAGAGTTTTTCACCTTTGTAGCAAAAAGGAAGGAGGATAGTTGGAGACGGAATTGGCTTCATTGATGATTCAGATGAATATTGGGACTCCAAAAATCTATTGTGTTTATTACTGGATATGGTTGAGTACAAGTAAAACAAAAATTTGATTGTACTTGGGAAGCTAACAAATGGACAAAGTGTGCTTTGGAAGCTAAAAGCCAAAATCCAGTACAAGTTATATGTACTAAACAATTATTTTAAGTTTTTCTTTTGACATCAACTTACTTTTTACACCAGCAGTTGTCGGTATCATTAATTTCATTTGTCATCCAACGAGTCTGAATAAAGCCTACCTCAAATAAATGATAGGTGTATAGATGAAATTTCAAAGACAACAAAAATCTGAAAAAATAAAGGGCAAGGAAAGTAAGTTTGGCTTCAAGTTATTAAAAATTCATTGGGCCTGCATAATATAACACTAATTAGGCCCAATATATTAAAACATAGTTTCAGCAAGTGCTCCTTGGAAAACCACGCCCATATGTAAGTGCAAATGATGTAAATAATACTTTCAAGCACTGTTGGTCATACATGACATCAGTAAGTTTGATAATAGAATAGGCTTTTGTTTTATCTTCTACTTCATAACTTGTAGAGGAGTGCAATGCATTTAGTTTGAGATAAAAGTGTTGCACATGACCCTGTATAGAATGTCAAATCTTTATGGGCCTAATGAAATTGGTGGGATAATGCAATTTTGAGGGTCATGTTTCCCGCCTATTGGTTTTTTATGCAAAATTTGATTTTTACATGCCGTACTATCCATTCTTGTGTGCGGCATCCATGCGGAGCTAGATTAGACTAGCGGGATATAGACGAAACCACACCGTAAAGAGGGCATGAGGGTGTCAACATCAATAACAGTGCATATGGGTCTTTAATGAATTAGTCTCCTAGTGTTACTATCACGAGGTACCATGGATCGAACCGGCACTAGGGCTAGGTAGGCTTAAGGCCATCGAGACCCGTAGTAAGCCTTTGACATCAATAGTATTTCTCGAGTCCAATAAAGGCAATCACAACTTAAACTATATATATATATATATATATATATATGGCAAGTCCAATTCATTTATAATTGATCAAGTGTTACACCAAAGCCTAATTTGATACAGCATCATCATTCAACATTTTAGTCACCCGTGCCTATATAATGATTAATCCTTCAGCATTCATAAAAGTATCTATGGAGCTTGCCAAAGAATATTCAACACTACATTTCATTCCTAAATTTTTCAAATCATTATTTCTAGAGATTTGACATTTTTGAATATCTTATTACATAAATTATTTTCCTATTGTAATTGTGGATACATAATAAGAAAATTAAGTTAAGAAGAGCTTATAATTCTACTAGACTTTATCCTATCTAGCTTTGTAGAGGAAAGAATACAAAGCTTCTAGCACATGTAGAGGCAATAACCTAGATTCTTGAAAAAAAAAATCAAGTGAAGCGGAAGTGAGTGCTTTAATTAAGCGAATAATCATAAATAATGCATACACAGACATTCACGCGAAATGCAACCTAAATCACTGAAATGAACACGCAACCAGTGACGCAGAACCCTATGGAAATTAATTCCAATAACTCTATGACAAGATTTGGAATAGATCAAAGATCATACTAAACTCCCCTCTATGGCACCCAAAGCTTAAAGAAGCAAGAACACCAATAATAGAGTAAAGAATAAGATAAACGCCACAAATAAATTGATAAGTTTATCTTGATTCTTGATGCAATTAGAGGAATGCACTCTCACAATCTCTCTAATCAATAAAACACGCCAAAGCATGAACAAATTTGAAGAATTCTCTTTCATTGAATTGTGTTTTATTTAACAATATAACAAGCTATTTATACTAAATCTAAGAGGTCCTGATCCTTAAAGGATTTAAAATAATTAATCTAAATCAGCTAAGGATAAGGATTTAGCTAAGCTAAACCAACTAAGGATAAGACTAACAAATCTCAACAACTTAAGGATTTAGGAATAACAAATCCTAACTAACTAAAGATTAGCTAAATCTAAACAAAAAAAGGATAAATTAACCAAGGGTGGCCGAATTATAGGAGGCCCAACCTATTAACATTGTTACAACTCAAAATAAATATAATTGGACTAACTAATCTCACTAGAGGCAGATTCTAGCACGGCCTGGGCGTGCCAATATGCACGGGCGTGCTTCATGTTAATTGTTTCCTCTCACAAGTCAGATCCTGGCACGACTTGGGCGTGCTATTTGGTACAGGCGTGCTTCATGTTATTGCTTTTTCCTCCACAAGTCAGACTCTAGCACGGCTTGGGCGTGCTATCTTGCACGGGCGTGCTAACCTAGCACGGTCTGGGCGTGCCATATGCTGGAATTTCAGATTCCATCTCAACATGTGCTTCCATTAATGTAAGAAACTTAGGTGTGCCTTTAAGTTCTTCATAGCACTTGTTGAAAGCAAGGTCATGGAGCTCTTGTGTAATTTGTTCTTGAATGTATAGGGACATGGTTGCTCCATATTTCTTTGCACGACTCCTTGTAATTAGTCCACTAGGAAGTACTAATGGATTTTCCATGTTGTGCTCCTTGCTTCCTTGAGCTCCTTGGATGGCTGATGGTAGTGGATCCGTATCCCCCCCTTCTTTAAAAAGATTTGTCCTCAAATCTGCATCCAGGTCAAAAGGAGACAAATAACTAACATGAAAAGTAACGGAAACATCATAATTACCTGGTAAGTCTATCTTGTAGGTGTTGCCATTAACGTGCTCCAAGACTTAGAATGGTCCATCTCCACATTCATCAAGCTTAATCTTCCTTTGATTGGGAAACCTTTCCTTGCGAAAATGTGCCCAAACCCAATCTCCAGGTTTAAAACAACATGCCTTCCCTTGTTGGCACGGTTGGTATAGCCTTTATTTTTCATGCCCATATGAGCCCTAGCCTTAGCGTGCAACTCCTTCACCAATGCAGGTTTCTTCTCACCATTAGAGAACTCCTGTAACAAAGAAACATAACTAGAAGGTAGAGAAGAAGTGTTAATGTTAGTCAAATTATGCAAAAACTCCTTAAACCGAATCATTAAGACCGGTCTACCCTCACTAACACTGCTTTGGATCTCTCTCTTTCTCACATACATAATTTGTTTCTTTCTTCCGTCTCTTTGTTTTTTCACTCTCAATTGGGCCATCAATTTGTTTTGTGATTTTGTGGCCTTTTTCTTCTCATCCTCACTCTTCTCTCTTTTGTTTTCTCGATCCTAAAACCTCATTCTCTTTTTTCTCAATGTCGAACCCTCTCTCTCTTTCAATTAGCTTCTTTTTAATTTGATACGACTAAGGATAAGACTAACAAATCTTAACAACTTAAGGATTTGGATTAACTAATCCAAATCAACTAAAGATTAACTAAATCTAAACAAATCAAGGATAAAATCCAAAGGGGGGACCGAATTATAGGAGGCCCAACCCATTATTATTGATACAACTCAAAATAAGCATAATTAGACTAACTAATCTCGCTAGAGCCAGACCCTAGCACGGCTTGGGCGTGCCAATTCGCACAGGCATGCTAACCTAGCACGGTCTGGGCGTGCCATAGGCTGGAATTTTAGATTCCATCTCAACATGTGGTTCCATTAATGTGAGAAACTTAGGTGTGCCTTCAAGTTCTTCCTTGAACTCTATGGTGAGTGGTAGAGAATCCGTATCATTCCCCCTTTCCTCGAAAAGATTCGTCCTCGAATCTTAGTTAGAAGTTGAGGTACCCATGCTCCCTTGAGCTCCATGGTTGACTGAGAGCGAATCCGTATCATTCCCTCTTCCCTCGAAAAGATTCGTCCTCGAGTCTTAGTTAAAAGTTGAGGTACCTTTTTGCTTGTTAGAATCCGACCATTCTCCTTGGAATCCATGCCTTTTCCAGTACTCTTTCTCCTTTTTAGACCATATTGAACTCCATTGGTTGCTAGAACTTGAATATGCCTTTGCAACTCCTTTGTCTCCATTAGATTTCTTCTATAGGTTGGTCGATTTGGAATGATGGAGGCAGGAATGAAGTCAATTTGATGTTTTATTCCTCTTAAAGGTGGCAAAATACTAGGTAAATTAGGAACGACATTAGAAAATTCCTGCAACAGAGAAACAAACAGAAAGGCAAAACTATCAAGTTAATGTCAGCATTAGAGAAAAACTCTTGAACCTAAGGAGCAACACGGGCTGCCTCAAGGCGATCGCTCTCTTAACCTCTCTAGCTCTCGCAAAAGGTTGTTCTTCTCTCCTCTTTCGGTGTTCACTCTCTAATTGGCATTATTTTGTTTTGTTT